>NC_088296.1:14605165-14796784 GCF_032854445.1 Liolophura sinensis
TACAACTATGTAGTTGTGCACAATGGATACGGTAACTATAATCATAAATCTCTCTGACTCATGTTTTCTACTGTGTGTTTTTTACTTCTGTTTTCCCGTTTCTTTGTTCTTCCTCTATACATATACTAAAACAGTATTACTGACATTAATGGTGACCCATAATGTTGTTTATGTGGTCACTGTTTTTTCTGTTGACAAATGCTATTAAAAGTTCGACGAATACTTTTTGTATTGTCCGGATTTATCGTCCTAATTTCTTGCGTCAGTTTAGAATTTGGAATTCCGTTTTATAGATGGTATGATTCGTAGTTCTGATAATGTCAGGCACCATTTCCTTTTATAATTTTAATTCTCTATCTTTTAAATATTTCTGCATCGAGCCAAAAATTGCAGTTTATCCGCTACATTGAAAGCGAATAAACAATTTGAGCTAATAAGAACACGAATGACACCAAAGACCAGCAGTGGGACTCAGTGATTACAACCCTTGCAAACCACGACAATGCCCAACGGTGTAACAGCTCAGATCAGTATTTCGTCAAAAATAAGACATTTGGACCATTACTTGTCCGATCATTGGCTCACCATAGTTGATTTGTAAATATCAAAGGGAATGGTTTCCTTTGAATTTTTCTTACATCCCACCACATGCAAGACGTAAAGCACCAGTTAAACAAAGTAATCAAATGAAATCTTACTGGGGTCTCCGTGGCCGAGATGGATAACACGCCAGCGCGGCGCAATGGCCCAAGAGCTTCTCACAAACGCGGTCGGTGTGTTTTCAACTACAGCTCATGCCTATAGCCTGCGGATGGTCGTGGGTTTCCCAGGGTTCTGCCTGGTTTTCCTCCCACCATAATGTAGGCCGCCGTCGTCTAAGCGAAATATTCTTGAGTATGACGTGAAACACTCAAAAAAACCAAAAAATTAACTAAAATCTTTATGTGTCCCTCAGTTTTTAAAATACATTTTTACGACAGGGTAATGGAGCCTCGAGTCATACATAAAAAAATTGGTCACACTTTTTTTTCACGTTCACATGTGTGTGGTCTAAAATAAGAAACCTGCTCCTACATTTTGATAACCCCGCTTTGGGTCAATGGCTTTATAGCAGACTGTTGGGAAATGACGCCTTCACCGTTAGAAAAATCACCAAGCGCTTCCACAAAACCTGGAGAGTACAGTACTGGTGCTCATAAACCCAGCTGTATACAATCAACCCTTCAGCCGCAAAAATAGTGTCACTGATAGCATTCTCCAGTTTTGTCCTTAGTTTAGCTGCGCTACGTACCCTTTGTGAGTGTCTGTCAATGAGCATATATCTTTATAACCTCTCTTTTTTATGCAAATATACGTTAATATTCGGGGATATTCAGAATGACGTCATCGATGAACATACTGCCAACGCGGGATCAGCTCAGCGCCCCCAATTCAGGCTCTTCCCCCAACAAAGGGTGTTTAGAGAGCTATCACCCCTGACGTCACCACCACTGGGTATTTAGTTTCGGCTTGAGCCTTAGTAAAGCGGTAGTTTAAATTTTTACGCCCCTAGAACAAAGCTAGAGCCACATCCTACACTTTCTATTGAGAATCATAAATTGCAAGAACGTAAACTGCGGTTGGTACATTGTTCAGTAATAAAGAATAAAAAAAAAAAAAAAATTTTTTCAAACTTTGAAGAGCAGAACATTATAATTGTAGCTGTGTTTGAGTTTTTGTCTATTAAATCTATTAATGGCAGATAGAAACAAGTTAATCGAATGTTGAGTGGTGGAACAGAGACTGGACATGCAGACGATTTCGCAACCAGGGCTTGTCTCGTACAGGTATAGTATTGTAGACTGAAATGAATTTTTGCTTTTGTTTTAAAGCCTTTGAAGTGAGAGTAATAATGACCTGTACCTAAAAATGTTCTATTCTACAGGGTTTAGCGTTTGACCTGGCTGGCTATATAGTGTATGTGGTATCATTAGTGCCCTCAGCCCCGGCTAGAGCAGCATTGACTAGCAGGGCACATGTTAATTCACAATTAACACAGATAGCATTAATGAAGAATGATAAACGTCTACATTAGCATTAAATTGACATTCACATTTCCAAACAGAAAAATAATGTTATGTGGCTATTTTGAGACGGTTTACTTCGGTTCATTTCAAGTCAGGAATTTGTAATAAATTTGTGAATTTATTGAAAATGACTTGACAGGCTGATAAAAATTAGATAAATTTGTAACAGTAAAGTAAAATCACTATACACGTCACAACAATGTATAACTGTCTGTCGTGCCTATATTTCCAGCTCAACAATTTAAATTAAAAACACCTGGACACGTACGATGGATGTTTGTTGACATGCTTTTGGGTTTGCTTTCGTTCTCACCTGACACATGTACGCTTTGCTTTCCGAAGTGCTTTGCGAGTTTTTTTAGTCCTTTTCATAAGATACTATAACCGAAAAAAAATAATGAAACAGAAAAAAAAAAAAACATTAATTGCGCCATACAGTGATACATATAACATGCCCTATTCGCTTTTTCTTCAAGTTTGGTTTTCTCGAATATACCGGTCCGTTTCCGGTCTAAGTGCTATATTTGTGATTAACAGTTTTACCGGTTTCACCATAAGACTTAATAAAAGTACGATGAATAACCACGGAGGTGTGTGAAAAAAAGATTGTATGTTATCCACAGAAGAACAGAAGGGATTTTGATACACGGCGATTAACAGTCCGAGATTAGATTGTGTTAAAATGTAAAAAAAACTGGCAAAAATAAAAGCGTGTTGTTATAAAAATCCAAATATGGTGTTATGACTGAATGCACCGTAAAAACCAGAACATCTTAACCAAAGCCAAAGTAAAACAGTCTATTAAGCATGCAAGGAGGCTTTTCATATAACTTGAAAGAAAATAAAGTACATTAATGCTTAGCTTAATTAAAGCAGTCAAAATATGGCAATTGCGCTATGCATAAAATTAACATCAGCACTAAAATGTCAAAAATTTACCACTGTCAAAACTCTACACTGTATCAAATGCTTCTCATAGTGCTGTCTAAAAGAATGCAATTAACATTATTTTTATTTACCTATTTCCCTTTACGCCACATTGCTAGAGGAAGCGTAGAATTACATGTGGCCATTTGCCAGCCCTCCCACTGCTCGTCGCTACTCTGGTTTCAGTGGCTACATGTGTGCTGTAGTTTTCTTTATTGCACGTAAATATATAATATCTTGTAGCGTATGCTCAATTAAAGCTAATTTTACCTATTTGGCATTTGCCGATGCACAATGATTTTGTGGACAACACACAGTGACCAAAATTAGAGAAAGCTAACAATATTTCGCACACATGCTAGGCTGCGACCAGCGGCTCTTTACGTCTCTTTGTCTGCCAGTGGGTGTGATGACCATTTTTTTTGACAGGCCGTCTTTTAACATTACGACTGAATACAAGACATTAACATTTCACGAGATATGCCAGCTGTTTCTAACTTGCTCTTGTTCTGGACGGCGTCAATGTGGCAGCTTTACTGAATGCATTATACATATCTACAAAATTAGTAGGTCATGTACATACAATCAATATCCCCTGGATGAATATCGGGGTGCCCTTTTTAGTGATTGTGTTTAACGGAATTCCGATCTAGGGCATGTAAATGTTAATTGTGCTTAGAATACTAACATTTACGTCTGTTGTCCAGAAATATCCCCCCCCCCCCCCTCCCTGTCTACGACTTGTTAAAGAAAGAAATGCTGGACAGATTTCATGATAATTGAATCTTCATTTCCTTTGCGTCCGCCGGTCTATTAATCATATTAACTGATCATCTGATACAGTCTGTACGAGAGCAAAGATCGTATGGGCCCTACTCGCTCTGTCTTTTATCAAACTTAACCATCATTCTGAGATCTGCACTTCAACGTGTCCTGAATATTTTAGCTGTGCTTTTTTATACACTTACTTTCCCGTTGCACCTTATGCCATTCTTGTGTTTGCTTTTTATAGATTTTATGCATAATTGTCCATATACCACACCCGCCCATGGCGACTCACACCTTTACCACACTAACCTAATCTTATATTAACCCGACAATCATCATCTGACCGTACTAAATTAGTTCTCTGTGTCACCAAATTGAACGTGTCTTTAATGTTAAATTGGTAGCCTCGGGTATAAGTGCAAACAAACAGTGTAGAATGTCAGTGAACTGAGAGACAGCAAGACCCTATTTAACTCACACAGGGTAAACGGTAATAGTTCAGCGCACGCATCTGTGTGGTCACTGGAGTGTGCTGTGTGGTCATTGCACTGTATTTTGTGGTCGGCGCTCTGGAACATGTCGTCATTGCACTGCATTTTAAGATCAGCGTATTAGAATGGTGGTCAGTGCAAACTACTGTATGGTCAGGGTCACTGCATTGTATTGGAATGCCTGACCACTGTTACAGAATTGTATCTCATGTATATATATATATATATATATATATATATATATATATATATATATATATATATATATATATATATATATATATATATATATATATATATATATATATATATATATATATATATATATATATATGGTGAAAGCCATAAGCAAAAGCATTAGGAAAGCAATAAAAATATTGTTAGCATATAGCAGGGTGTGTTACTAACCTTGAACTGTGGCTAGAGCAGCGACTGTAATACCCATCATCAGTTCGAGAGGAACTACTTTTCTCATCGGGATCCTTCCGCCTACAATTGTTAGAAATTGGAAGTTAGAGAAAAATCATTTCCAGTTGCATTACCTAAGGGCATAGCAAAATTGCGAAGAGTGTGCGTTAGTATTCAGGCCTCACACTTTCAATTAAACATGTCCGCCTTCCCATTAGTGAAGTTAGTTTTGACTAACAAATGTTAGAAAGTGTGTGATTCACAAGCATTTTGGAGACATTCCAAGCACAGAATTATAAGAAAAGAGATGTCAGTTTTGATGTTTTAAGCTAATTCATACTTTCACTGTGATGTCGGGATAGGCAGAAAATCCGAAGCCTGAAATACACACTCGGGTGTTACCCATAATGAATAAAAATGCCACATAGCATGAGAAAAAAGGAGATAAAACATATCGTTGTAAACTGAGGAATGTGTAATAGGGAGTCATTCTGGAAAGGCGCAAATTTTATGTCACGACAATTAATATGACATAATCTCTCTAATCCGACATTGTTAGCTACATTTGCATTTAATCCCACTTCATTGAATTTCTTTCTTTGTAAATATTTTAAAGGGCACCAAATATATCTCGCCTACATTGCTAATTTTTACACTGTAAGTCGAAATCGTGTAAATCTCTGAGAACATGTCCACAAACAGAGAAGGGGTAATGCAGAGCAGGGACAGGGTATTACATCCACGATAGGCCAAAAACTGAGCGTGTCTAACATAACATCTTTGTTCGGATCCAGTTATTAATACTCGGATTATCATTTCTCTTCAAACAGACAAATCTTGTAAGTACGCTGTAAATGTCGGATTAAAGAGTTTGGTGAGGTGTTATAAACATCATAGCAAGTGAGAAACAATATAAATAAAAAAAACAGCTTTGATAAAGTTTTACAACTAACAATAGATACATAGGTAAGGATACTTGTATATGCACTAGATCTGCCATCGTTAAATCTCTCAATGTAAAACAGAGCTTTTTCGACGCTGTGGAGTACAGCTCTACAGCGGGCACAGTCTTTATGCATTCTCTAGCGGCTATGTGTCATCATATCACATCGCCCTCAGAACTATGAATTCCGGTATTCAATGTCATCGGCCGAGTCAGTATCTACCACACGAATCGCTGGGACAGAAAATATTATAATAATTTGGAACAGAGTAACATCATGACATATTGAATATTAACTATTCGACAGCTCTACATTCTGTGTGACATTGACGAAAAAACACTGTTTGTTTTATCCACAATACAGCATGCATACTCCAGAGAACACTATGATGAGTTACTACATACTTGGGCATCCTCGATTGTCTAAAATAAAACCACACATTTTTGTCTGTGCACTGGTCGCCCATATTTAGAACTGTGCAATGCCAATTTTAACTGCCCCAGGCCAGAAATACATCGAAGGCCAGAATTAGCTATGCCTGACTGATTTGTACACAAGTCCGTGTTTCGAATATGAATCAGCTTAACTTAAACATATGACCGACACACGCAGATATCCACTTCCATTTAACATTGATCATATACAGATACAAAACATCCCTAACTATCTTGCACAAAACTCGCACAATTCATTGCGTGTCTTACGTTTTCACTGCTGTTTCAGGTGGAATTGCCGATCCATTCCGCCTCGGGGAGAGGTCTTTCAGCAGCTGATCGTAGACACTCTCCCAAATTTTCTTGGCCATGAAGCTTTCCTTAAGACGTCTCATGGATCCGGTTTCTTGCGAGCGCTTTCGTTCAATTTTGCGTCTCGCAAGAGGACCTCGTTCGTGTTTTAAATGCTTCTGTATTGCATCCTCCAACTCGTCGATTTCCTCCGGCGACGAGTCTCGACGCCGGTCCTGAGCTTTCTGTTTTTGTCTGTTCCCTTTGCGACGTCGCATTGTCGCAGATTCCTCTTCGTCTGAGGACAAAGATTCTCCTTGAGCAAGTGCACTCATGGATTTTGGCCTTGGCAACCGTTCCTTTTTCAGTTTGGTATTGCTATTACCGTTGGCAACGGCAATAGAGTTTCGGTCACGTGGTTGTAATGGTCGTCGTCTTATTCTCTCCTCTGGCTCCGCTAGAGAATGTCTGGACCTCGGCTGATTAGAATATCTCTGGGACTCGGAAAATTCCGCTATAGAGTCGTAAGTCAAGTCACTCATGGATTGTGGACGTCTTAAGTTTGGATGCCCTTTGAAATGGTACATGTCGCACCCATAGTCTACTTTCATTGTACTTTTATCAATTTTACCAAAGGACGGCTCTTCCGTTAAGGGACGATCGTGCTTTTCTCTGCGCTTGTATCGGCGCCGCCGTTCGGCGTTGTCTATTGGCTCACTTGTTCGTCTCCGATCAGCTTCCATACGGTATCGGGTCTCTTCGCGCGACTCCGTTCGCTTCCGGCGCTCAGGTCGGCTGTTATGGGATTTCATCGTGTTATACATTTCTTGCTCCTCCTCCTCGGAAGTATCAAGGTAGGGCATTGATCGGCTTCGCTTGCCCATACCGTTTTGCTTTCTTTTCCCCAATTCAGCTAACTCCATTTTGCGTAGACATTCAGCTTCCTCCATTCGTCTTTGATATTCGCCTAAAGAAATAAATGTGGGTAAATCTATTTCCGAGTCCGCGTCGTAACGTTTATTTCTATCCTTAGCAATTCTTTCCTTAGCACTGGCAGCATAACGTCCATTTGTCGTGATTATTTTGGTTTTTCCCTGAGGTACTGGCGCGGAAGCTACCGACATGTCTTCGCTTGCCGACACCGACGACCTTTTGTCACCTTTGGCGTAGTTATCCTTAGGTTTTCGCTTCAAAAGTTTTGGTAGTGCGGCTATAGTATTCCATCTTTTCCCTTTTAGTCCAAAAAGGTTACTCAGTCGGCCTCTGGGTTTGGACGTGTTTGCCATTTCGGGATAAGAGTGCACTGTTTTTACATCGGAGGGCTGAGCACTGTGAACAGGCCTGGACATTGTGCTGTAGTCCTCACCTACCTCGATGTACAGCTGAGATGGATGGAGCTTCTCTCCGTTGGATGTGTCTTCAGGAACGTCCTGGAAAGTGGCAGAGGAAGCCGCAGCCTCAGAACTGCTGTCTACGTAAAAATCGACAGGCTTTGGTTTCAGGGCATGTCTGACTCGCCAGGTCAGTTTTCCTACAGCACTAAACACACGGTTTGGTATACTCTTGTTCCGGTGTGAGGTCCTGCGACTGGTTTCACTTCCTGTAGATAGGTCTGCAACGCTTTTACTTCGACCACGGTCAGCGTTTGACTTTTTCTGATGGACAGATGGCGAGTGTGTGGTGTTTACCGTAAACACAGCAGTACTGTGACGCCGTAGTCTTTTGGAATCCCTGAGACTGTCCGCTGCCTCAGCGTCAGAGGGAGGATCGAACCCTTCTGACAGTCGCCTGACAGCGGGACGAACCAACAAAGTCTCGTCGATGTTTTGTAAGTCCTCAGAATCGATGTAAATGGAATGAGTTTTTGTGACCTCACAATAATTCACTTCCCCGCTGTAAGTTTTGTTTATGGTATCTTCTTCCTCCGTATCAACTGCTTCCTCTACTGACACCTCGTTGTCAAGACTAGAATCGCCTTTGAAGTTGCCCTTGTTTCGTAAAGACGTTAGGGCTGTCACTGTCGCAAGCAGGCCGTTGTCTTCTCGACTGTCAAAATCGGGGTTGTCGCTTGGCCTGATGTATTGTCCCCGTCTATCAGATCCATTTGGTGGGTATTCACCCTCAGATGCCGGACTGCTGTCTCCGTCTACCCCTTCGTGTCTGTCCCTGTGACGACCTTGCCTGACTGACACACAGTCCACCGCATCAGTTCTCACAGCCTCTATCTCTCGCCTTTCACGCTCCACTGACAAACCTGTATAACAAGTCCCTATCTCACTACCACCATCGTTTTTCACCTCACGTCTGACATCATTCAATATACGATCACAATAATCGTGCATAGATGTAGACCGCTGTTCATTACTCCTACAACTTGTTCTTTTAACGCCTGCTTTTCTTCGTTGAACTTTTTCATTGGACAATTTTCCCCCGTTGTCAGATAAGTCTTCATATTCAGGTTCGCTGCCGAATGATTCCGAAGTTCGACTTCCTGTCTCCGGGCTCTCCCGAGAGTGGTCACTGCTCGTACAACTATCGCGAGCACTTAGATCAACACTAACATAAACATTTTCCCTCCCAGCAAAACTCTGATCGGATGCAGTATTTCCTCCATTATCCACATAGACCGAATAAACATCTTTTAATGTCGGCGAACAGTTGCTATTTTCTGTGATGTTTTCTTTGGCTTCGGCAGCCATTAATTTCGTCAACTTTTTTCTCCTCGGTGGTGGCACTATGGTCCGTATTTCAGTGGCACACCTGTTGTTGTTGTTATTATTACTGGTCACTGGTTTCACTGGTTCGTATTCCAACGATTCAGAATCGTTTCCGCAGATATCAGTTTCAGTGTTGGTGGGTAAGTCCTGTTCCCTGCCGTCCCCGTGCCCCACAGTTGATTCATGTGCTCTGCCATGTGCTGACCGCGCAGAGAGCTCTGTACAGAGCTCATCTAAATCGTCCCAGTTGTTTTTATAACGGGCCAAAGTAACTTCTTCCAGTGACGTGAATGACCTGACATCGTCTTCCTGACTACGGGCGATATTGGCGATTTCTTCGATAAAGTTCAGGTCGTCTTCAAAGTCATTGTGCTGTTCGTATCGGGCCATGACGACTGCAAGTTCAACCCCCTAAACCACACTTCAGTTCAATTAGATACGACTTTAGCCGCTTGGGACACCTTCGATAGCCTTGCCTTCAAAGAAAGCTGCCATTCCCTGGCGATTTAAAACACGATAATCATCCATCATTGCACGGCAGATAGTATAACTCCAAATCACATCTGTAACAGTCTTGCTGACAGTATTCACGAAGAACGTAACATTTGTTGTACATCCGTTCACATCAACACAGGGTTAGGCTATCAGCATGTACGCTATCAGCAGAGGAATTGCGTATTCACTGCTCTAAATATACACCAAGCTATATGCGCATAATGATGACAGGCTCTCGAGAAGCACGACAAGTTCAGGATATCTGTATACATGCAAACCAGCCGCTTTCCTGCCGAGTGTCCCCCATGCATGGTGAACTGAGGTCCTCACAGATGAATATTCAGAAACCGTATATACCTGGTGATGTTAATACACCCCAATTAAACACAACGGGTAGGCGTTTGGTTAAATCACTGTTAGACACGAGCCCCTGCTAGAAAGCCCTTTAGGGAGAAGAGCGAACTATCGGGCGTGAAGTCTTCCGGCTAAGAGAGGCGTTCTATCGAGGGAAAAATCTCCGTCGCTAACAGCTCTCCCTTAAGCCCTGCACCGTAGGTAGCTTGGAGCAGTTTGTCAAAAGCTGGACTGGAATCCGGTTCTAGCTTTCAAGAAAAAAAAATATTAGAAAGCAGAGGAATGGAACAGATGTATATATGGCTTACACGGATGGGCCTTCTCCTCACATCAAATGAGCAAACCAGTATTCACGGACGGCTGGTCACGCTTCGTGAGTTATTTTTACGCTTGACAGATTTTCTTTCTTTAGTTTGTTTAATTATTACAAAACGCTATATTTTTCATAGCAATAATAGCAAAAACAAAGAGAAAGCTCTCGAGACAAAAGCTTAGCAGAGAAAGTCACATGTAATCACAGTATGTTTCTGAAAGGCTAGGTAATGCAGGTCCTTCGAAGGATCAAAAACGGACTCAAAATTCTGATTTCAGTTAGGTTTTTGGATATGATCATCGTTAACCCATGCAGTTAAAACCGGCGTCTCCCTGCCTTTTAAAATTCCAGCCAAAACAAGTGCTTTTGGATACAGTTCACTTGACGTGCACAAGGTGAAAATGTGCATTTTTTGTGGTTTGGTCAAAAATGTTTTTGGCACAGTGTTTTCTTCAATACCCACCCAGAAAATGTCCAGGAATGTACAGGATTGTTTTATTTTCACATAAATGATTTACAATTAGGTAACAAAATTGTATTTTTATGCTCATGTATATGAACATATGATTCGCGCTTAACCCAATAAAGATATGGCAAGGGATGTCATGATAATGAAAATGTCAGTGCCCTCGCAGAGAAAACCGTTGACCTTCGACAGGTATCTGACCAACCTTCTTACAAAATGGGACACCAGGACTGGCTAGAAGTGGATTCGAACACGCTGCTTTGCCTTATACATGGCAAACTCAAACCTATCATAACTTAAAATATACAGAGCTTGCTTGCACAGATATATGCATGAAAAAATTTAATTATACATAGAGTTGGAAATCACAATACCCATTGCAATTACTGGTTATGTTTTTCTCGAGTACGGCGTAAAACACCAATCAAATAAATAAATAAATAAATACATAAATAAATAAATAAATAAATAAATAAATAAATAAATAAATAAATAGATAAATAAATAAATAAATAAGTAAATAAATAAATAAATAAATAAATGCCGTGGAATCAGCTTGTTTGCTTGTTTGTGTAAGATAAAACACTTTGGACAATATTTTGGTAACTTCCCAATGGACTTTTCCACGAATATAACTTATTGACAACACTTCATTACTTGGAACCACATTCAGTCGATATCAAAGCCCAGTGAAGTGATCTTCCTGTACACTTACATGTAGTTATCTCATACCAATGATCCCTGGCCCTTGACTGCAAATGCGATTAAAGTTCTCGCCGACCATATACATGTAGTTAATGACAGATAGCATAGAGAGTGAAACCAGAGGAGCGAAGGCGGTTTGATAACTGGTAAATGGTCACGCTTAAGTAGTACATAAAATACTTCCTCTGGTAAATTTCTGTCTGTCAGGATTTTGTTCTAACTGTCCAAAGCATAAATAGTAGCAAATTATACGCCACTATCGTCTATTTCATTTAGAGAGTCGCCTATATCCAGCTGTCTGTAAAATCAGTTATGCTACGATGGCCTTTAGCCAGTGTCACGTAATAACCCAACCTCTACACAATACTGAGTTAGATGTCCATATTATTACAAAGAGACTGCAGCTAGAATACTTTTTTCTAGTTCATAATGTTTAAGTCCATAAGCTTAGTTTATGGACTTTATGGACCAAGAACTCATTGCCTCGGGTGACGTCATATTTATTTAAAACCAAGTTGCATGCTGGACAGTGGAGAGGAATTTGTTTCACAATGGTCCCACCAACAAGCTGTTAGAACAAACTCCGTGCAATATCACGGCCTACACTACTATCTCTGCGAATAACTAGATCGTTTTAATTTCCTGATATCCATCTGTAAATCTATACTCTCGCGAGGTCATATGCTAATTAAGGTATAATTCATTTATTAAGGATATATTAGATTAAAATGTGCGAACGATTTCAAGTATGGCAGTGTCAGAAACAGGGTTACAGTAAAGTTCACAGCTGTTCAGATAATGGTGCTACCCTCCTTCAAAACACGAGGAACTCTGCCAAATAGCCAGCATGCCACTAATCATGATGTCATTCGAGGCAATTGATTCTTGCCGTCGAAACCGAGCTTATAGACTCTAACATAATGAATTAGAAAAGTGTTCTATCTTCATTTTTCTAGCAAGAACGTATACTTCAATTGTAGAGCTTGTGTTCTTACAATTTTGGTAGCGAATATGACAGAGTTTGCAGACAGCTGAATACAGGCGACTCTCTTAAAGAAATAGACCATAGCACCATGACGTAAACAGGAATAGGTAAAAAATGCAGTCATGTTATTTACACTTTATTAAACGTCACTGGCCTAGAATTACTCAAAATGCTGTGCTCTCAGGATTTCGACCAATAAGGTCGGTCGTTCGAATCCAGGTCTTGGTTTTGCCACGGTTTTAAGTCATAAGCTTTGTCGTACTCATAGCGAAGGGCGGTTTCACTTTGGGCTCTCCTCCACTCATAAACAGATCATCGACTTGTATTTATTTAATTATTTACTTAGTGGGATTTTTAGCATTGTATTCTCAAGAATATTTTAGCAATATGGCTGTTTTTATTAATTTATTTAATTGGTGTTTTTCGCTGTACTCAAGAATATTTCACTTATACGACAGTGGTCAGAATTATGGTGGGAGGAAGTGGACACAGCCGGGCAGGGGGGGGGGGGGGACACACCACCATCTGCAGGTTGCTGGAAGACCTTCCTACGTACTGCCGGAGAGGAAGCCAGCATTAGCTGGACTTGAACTTACAACGACAGCATTGGTGAGAGGGCCATTAGGGTGCGCTAACCAATTGAGCCACGGAGGCCCCCTAATAAGGCTGTAGGAAACAGGGAAAAACCGCGTGGATAACCCACGATCTTCAGATGGCTTCTAACCGACCTTCCCATGTACTGTCGACCTGTATTTATTTATTTCATTATATTTTTACGCCGTTCTTAACGATATTTTATTTGACGACGTAAAAAAAATTGAGTGCGACGTTAAATGACAATAAAGTATAAATGAATAACCTTGATTCTATCTGACTGAAAATTTTAATGCTTAAACTGTCAAGATTACCATCCCGAAAATAATCGGTGTTTTTAATAAACATATCCCGTCTGAAACGTCATAGTGATGACGTAATCTTAATCACTTGAAATAACTGATTCAGATACCTTTCTTTTTTTTCAGTTAATACGATAGCAAAGCTGTCGAAATGACATGGTCGGCTGAATTTATATTTATTTAAGTTTGAACATTGCGTCTTTCATAAAGATAACTTTGTATCTTCAAGGGACAAATGTAAATATCTTTTATCTTTGCTATTGCACTCTAGAGATAAAATGGGGGAAAAGAAAAGCCAAATGCCAATGGAAGTTAAAAAACTGATAAGTGAGATCAGTTTTGTGCTCGACAAACCACAGTCAGGTGCAAACAATTTAAATTATTTCTTTCACACTTTTTGCATGATTAAATTCCTCATATAATGAACTCCTTATTGGACATTTCTTTAAGAAAATTATATCCTACAGATTTGTATCTTAAGATATAATGACAAAAACTTACGCAACTATAAATCAAAATTGCAAAAAAAAAGATGATACGTTTTTTTTGTAGAAATGCCGTAGCCCGGGTTAAATTAAACAGTACGATCTGCTCAGATGTAATCAGTTAGTTTGGGCTTAATCTTAAAACAGAGTGTAGTATTATTCTATACCACATTTGAGTAGTCACGTTTACCTTATCGCCGGAAACAACGTAACAGCGAAACAGCATATCAGTGAAACAACGTAACAGTGTGAAAGTCATCTATTGCATGCATGTATTTTGGTGTGTTTTTTGTTGTTTTTTTTTTCATTTAGATAGACCTTTAATTTTGAGGTTTGGTTTCATAAATCCTCAGCTAAATTGCTTCTGTATATGTATTATGAAACTACAGAGCAGTATGTGTAATTATCAACGTTGTATTTATTTATTTACTTATTTCTTGGTTTGTTTATTTATACGTCGTTTTACACCGTTCTTAAAAATATTTCACTTATAGGACTGCGGTCAACATTAAGGTCGGAGGAAAGCGGGCAGAACCCGAGAAAAAAACCACCACCATCCCCAGGTTGCTGGAAGATCTTCCTATGCACATGTACAGCCGGAGAGGAAGCCAGCATGAGCTGGACTTGAACTGACATCGAGCGCATAGCTGAGGGGCTCCTGAGTCATTGCGCGGCGCTGGCACGTTAACCACCTTAGATATTATTATTGTAATATTTAATTGTAGCTTTATAAAAAAAGCATAAATATAATACATTTACAGCTATATTTTTACAGCTCCCTTAAACATCTCAAGTGCAAAGTAGAGCAACTGAGATATCCTTAATAAACTAATTCTTGGTGTTACATATGTAATCAGTCTTTATATAATATGTGCCTTGCGTCGATAAAAGCTACACCTAAAAAGCCGGGGACAATGTTTTAAGAAAGTGACAATTTTACCGATTTACTGTTAAACTATATACATGTATGTAGATTGTTAAATGTACACGTTTACAGCTGCGTTTGTCTCCACAAATGAATGATTAAGTAACTTAACTATGACTGATTTATAGAATAACAGACTGACCCGATTGTGAACTGATCAACACACTGACTAGCTGTCTGTTTGAATGGTTTGATGCTTGGTGCAATAATTGAATAAAAGACCGATCGATTGATTGGTTGATTGATACATTGGTTGATTGGTTTATTCATTCATTCTTTGGTGTTTCAAGGCGGTGTGGACTAATTTTTACGTACACACTACGCCGAAATCAATCAGAAACGCCCCGAAAAATAAACACTGACCTTTGTCTTATGACTATAAATGCTTGTCGCCCCCAAGGCCTCGGGACAGCTGAGGTAAGGAAATGACAGAGGTCAAAATCACACGCATTTACTCGATGACGGTTTCTTATTTGCTAACGATCACATTATTTTTTGGATAGGAGCGGCAGAAATGTACCTTTTTCCGCATCATGACGCAAATGTCAGATTTTAAATCAAACTGTCGAACTGAATAAATAAAGACCTGTCTTAAATGTCGAGGTTGTTCATCCTGAGAAACTTGCGCAACGTTCAGAACAAGTAAAAAAAAACTCTTTAAAGAACTGAGATGGCACTTGCCGTTTGCCCTGTGCAAAAAAAGTTATGTAAAGACGCCTAAAATGTAAGGCATGATTTATGAGTAGAAATCCTGCAGTCGTTGTAAGTATTAGCTCCCTCACACCTGATAACGCTGGAGCGGGTAGGAACTATACTTGAAAAAAAAACCTATAAACCCACGAATCTGTCAGTATACATTCATAGACAAAATGATATAGAACACAGTTAAAACAGAAAGAAAAATATGTAAAAAAGATTCTACGGAGCTTTGAAAGCCGATAAGTTAAGTTCAGAACTGGGGATATGGCACTGACGTACAATTTGCTCTGAGTAACCATATTGTAGAAGCCCATATAGACTTGGGCAATCACCAGCGCTGAAAGCGTCAGGTAATAATTGGCTGTCATGTCAAAAACCTGTCATGTCAAAAACAAAAAAACTTACCTCTCGATTGTCAGTGTGGTTTCTTATGGTGGATAGACAGCTATAGATGAAATATATTGCATCTGCGACTGGTTTGTGTTAAACTGACGCATTTTGAATGACACATTTATAAGCAGGGAACTGAGATCGGCTGCTCGTGTCACAATGCGCACATGTCGGACAGGATATTGCAGTAACTTGTGAGAGTGAGGTAGCTAGAAAGCTCGAGAGAGTCATTGCTGTCAGGAAAAGTGCTGTGGCTTTATTACGAAACTATCTCCCCAAAGTCTAATTAAAAGTCCGTTATCATTGAGAATGTCCTGCTATGTGCGCTAAATTCTCGGAAGTCGGTGCAGACAGCTATAGTCTACGTATTTTAGACAGCGCCCCATTATTCAGCTATATGTAAAATCAGTTATTCCCACTACCATAATAGCCATTAGTCAGTGACAGGTAACAACGCACGAGCTCTAAAGATAGATATGTTGGAAGCCCATGTTCCTGCAAAGATTATCAATTCAGAACACTCTCTCTAATTTAAAAATGTTTAAACTGCATAAGCTCAGTTTCGACGCCAAGAACTCATTGCCTCAGGTGACGTCATAATTATTCAAAAACCTGTGGCATGCTAGGGAATGGGCGTGGGGAGTAATTGTTTTGCAACAGGTGAATCTACAAACAATTAAATCAAACTCCACGCACTAAACACAGCCTATAGACTACATTGTGTTTTATAACAAAATTTCCTAACACCCAGCTTTAAATCTATGATATCGTATACAGTAAGGGAGGATCGTTTACTGAAAGGGAGAAAACAAAATTCATTATTAAGGCTATATTATACAAAAACATGTGAACAATTTCAAAAAATGAAAATAGTGTTAGAAACAAAGTTTACAGTAAAATCGATAGCATTTAAGGTAACTGGTGTCGACCGCTGTCAAAATATGTTGAACTCTGTCCAACATCAGCATGACAATTGTTTTTTTTGAATAATTATGACGTCACCCAAGACAAAGGGCTTATTGCCGTTGATACCAAGCTTATGGATCTTTAACATCATAACGTGTTATCGACTAGAGGCAATTTTTGTAGTGAGTATGACTGATTTTACAGACAGCTGAATATAGGTGACTCTAAAAGAAATAGCCGATAGGGCAAAATCCTTACACCCATGATGGACGAGGACGAGGAGAGCGACCGCTAAAACACGACACTTGTGTGTACGAACATCGCCCTGACCGAGCGCCAAACTGAGAGAAGCACCGGTTCTTTGAACACCGGACAGAATTGATACTTTATGATTGGGTAACAGGCGTTTTTGTTTGTATTTTTCATTGTCACAATTGTTAATACCGATGGCACCGGAGTGCTCCTTGGTTTTGTGAGGTCACTCCAAATAGCTATAACTTGGCAACGAAATGAGTGCCTAGGTACTGACGATTGTTTGCTATTTGTTTTGTTGATAAGCGGTGTAGAATTTTTAAAAATATTTTAGAAGTTTTCTGGAAAACTACTTTATTAATTTATTCAGCTTTAGTTGCTGACTTTATGTTCACTTTAAATAACGTGCTAACACAACATTAAGTGTGAGGATTCATTATCTGTTGAACATCGCTTCAAAACTCCACCAGTTTTTCAATTTTAGGTCAATTATCCAGGATCTATGGTAGAGTGAAGCATAGTAATCGGTAATCACAGTTCACTCTCTTCGTGATACTAACGGTAGACACACTCGATGCTGGAGTGCTGTGAACTGTGATTACCGACCACTCGGTATTTCACACTGACAATGCTACTGAATTATTGCCCTAAGTCTGCTGGAAATCGAGTGAGTGAGTGAGTGAGTGATGTGAGTGAGTGAGTGCTTGGGGCTTAACGGCTGGGAATTGAAGCTACTTACACTAATTCTTTAGTTAACACGTTTTATAATACTGAGAAAAAGCAATATAAAAATGCTTCGGGCGTTTGTATTTTCGTTGAGTGTAAAGCCTTTTTCCGGCTAAAATATGGCGGGCTTATGCTGTGTAACCTGTTGATCTTTCTTGTCTTGTGATGGCTGTTGTTTGGGCTAAATCGGGCAACTTATGACTTACTCGTTGCAAGACAACAGTGGTCAACTGGACTTGGGCATGAATTACTCAGGAAAGTGTTCCCCATGTGTGCATAGACTTATCAAATGCAGCTGAGATTTAAAGAAAGAAATCTATTTGATCAGCCTCGGGTTTGAACTCTCGATCCCCGTTTTCAAGGCAATAAACTGAGATTCAAATGCCATTCGTATTTCACCCTTGGTATGGCATATACGAGATTAAATCTGATGATAATGTGGGCACTGGGTGTCTTCCTCAATAGTGGTGTATCTTTAAGATATTTATTTAGCCGCAGGTTTGACGTGTGCATGTGGCAGCATACAACTTAAATGTCAATTAAAGTTAAAAATAGAGAAAACGAGACGGAAATTACAGACATTTTTTAGGTTGGGCAATGTTTTACTCACCTAGGGTATTTATACATCACTACCCCCCCCCCCCCCCCCAAAAAAAAATTACCCTGGGCTGTGTCAGAGCTATTTTGTATTTTCCCCGAATCTAAATGCGTTCCAGAACCTATGTAGAATTACCACAGACGTAGTATCCTGAAGCATACGTGCTTAGAAAAAAACTTCTTTTCTAAGTCAAAACTGAGAAGTGTGGTACATGTAACTGTTTAAGATAATCGATGGATTTGTGTACAAAGCCTGTTACGGAGTACATGTATCATGTGACTTACGTGTGACAATATGTCAACAATCCCACTGTTGTCACTCCATGCTGTAGAGTGTTGTTTTACATACCGACATAAACGAATATTGTGATGGTGGTCTAACCATTCCGAAACCTGGTCCATCTGCATTTTTTTTATGTAAATGCTTATTAAATTGGCGTCTAATTAATTGCAATTATCATCACTGTAGTTTTATCTCTCCTCCCCTACCTCCCCGCCCACCACACTCAACCCCTCACAACTTCCGGTACAAAAGCACTTAGCACTTGTGTCATGGGAGATTTTTTTTAATCAGATAAACAGATAATCAAATAGACCAGAGCCGTTGTCATCGAACTCTCCACCTAAAACGGTGGATAAACGACTAACTACATGTATATTTACATTTTCGGGAGTTGCCCTGGGTTATCCATATAGGTCTTTACATTTGTTTAGTAACAAAATTTTGAAGTTTTAAAGGACATATCTTTTTCAAAGTGGCTTATTAACAGCTTCTCAATCTTATGTTTTTGCAGTCGTGTTGGAGGGGAAGGATTTGTAATCTTACGTTCATACATGGAGTTACACTTTAGAAAACGCTTAGGAAGTGTTGCAATCTGACACCGTCTTTTGTCAAATTAAGATGTTAGATGTTGTCTTTGGAAGCCTTCTGGAAAATGTTCACAACTTAACATATGCGGTTTAAAAGAGTAAATATAAAGCTTTATCTTGACTGTAAACGCATGGCTTAAAACCAAGAGAAAGAAGTCTGACGCCATACACGCAACAATCATACCTTATTAGCATCCATACACTCTCTATAGATACCGCGCCACAAATATGAGACATCACAAAATATGCATTGATGTTTTTGAATGGCATTGATATGACTCAGCACAAACGGAGTCCACCGAAGGGAAGAAGAGAAATAAAGACCTACTAGATGAAAGCGTTCTTTTTCTTTTCCGGTGATATGAGTTTGTTTGTTTATATATTTTTTTGGTACTTGTGTGTTGTCCAGCTAATTTGTACTCGTTTGTCAAGAGACATACAGATGTTGTGCTTTTTTGTTTTTTTTTTGTTCGCTTTGGTCAAACTTTCTGTGAAAATGTTGTGTTTTGTTGTGGGTTTTTTTTGGCCTGCGTTTACCCAGTGACTCTTGAAGCGTGTAATGGGTCTGGCTGAATGTGAACTCATTTACGACAATGCGGATGTGCCTTTGGGCGTTGTTATTCTTAGACGTCGATCCGTAGAGTACGAGTTCGTTGAACTGTAATTGGAATGCATATAAAATGCGTCAGCACAAAGTCAAAAAGTTTCTGATGAAAGTCAACAAGTTTCTGCTGTGTTGGTTTCAGTTAAATGGTTATAAAACACATAGATATAAAACATGTCGATCAGTTAAAGTTATAGCTCATTGCGTTATTCCCTTTGCTATACACACCCAAATGAGGGTAGCAGCATAAGAAGTTCAGCATTTCCATACATACCAATATGCTGAAGTGCAAAGATCATGGGCAGACTCGAGGTTTTCAAGTTAACCAGCGTTCTCCAATATGCATGTCACAAGGGGCCTGACTTAAAGCAAAGAGAGCTATTTCACGCATGCGTGCTCACTAATCCGACTGGGAATGAATTTGGCCAAGGTGAGACTCAATAATTTAAAACATTAGGCAATGTGTAATCAGTGTTTATTGCACACCTTCTCTTCAGTTAATGTTTCAATCTTTGCAACACGCTGTAGAGTTTGACCCATTGATGAGGTTCTAACTGGTTACGTAATCGCAAGATTTATTACGCTTTTGTCTGTTGATTAGTAGGGCCATTGTGTGAACAGATGCTCTCTTGACATTCATCCATCTCGTCGCAATTGAAACGAAAACGGCATGAACGGTGAGGAAATAATGGCTGTATTTTGGGCATCAACACAAATGAATATCTTTTTGTAAAAGTCCCAACAACTCGCGTATTTTTTATTCCCTGGATTGTATGAAGAAGACTTCAGAGGCAACTATACAGAAAACGAGAGTCGTACAGCGGCCATTTAAAAAGCCATTGTTTAAAGGGAAAGACAACGAATGGACATCGTGTTTGTATTATTTTAACCAAAAGAGTATACCTCCTTCTGTTTTTCTAATGGTTGGCCTTTATGCGACAATAATAAATCACCGTCATAATCACCTTTGAAATAATAGCACACACAATAAATGTATACAACCACGTGTCAGCTGACCTCTTATTTTGGCCAGATATGCTGTCTTAATTTTTAATCTTTGGGATGAAAGCGCCAGCCCGTCCCTTTGCTGATTTGAGTATACGGACCAAATGCATTTGATTTACACGGAGCATCAGAGAGCACAGACCTCTTGGCGACAACCCTTTAACATAATGGCCGTTTTCAAATCTGCGCATCAAAAGAGACATTCGAAAAACCAGTCGTCAACCAAAGTGAAAATCCCACTTGAATAATCACAAAGGCAATTCCTCAAACAACGCTCACCATAAATAGGCAAAAAGTAAAGTAAAAATGATTATATATTTATACAAAGAGAGCGAGAAAATGATAAATCCATATTAAACCATAAAATAAACCAGTAAATTGAACAAAATATGTAGGTATTTAGCCACTTGGCTAATGTGTCGCACTTGTCATAACTCATGTGCTTTGACAGTTGATATTACATTTGTCATGGGCATGTGTAATTTACGCTACTGCTGTGGTTTTGAGTGGGAAGGTTTATCATGTAAATGCCGAAGACAAATGGCCTTCCCAGAGCCGTATCCTGTTTCTTCCATCCAGTTGGCGTATGCTATGTTTATTACCTATTTATTTATTTATTGATTTATTGATTTATTTATTTATTTTTTTGATTGGTGTTTTACGCCGTACTCAAGAATCTATGTTGATTACCATTGAATACAGTGTTAAGCTATGCTGGCTAAATATATTGTTTTTCCTCATGCCCATTTAAAACATACATACTACGATAAATGTAAAAACTGAAACAGGCCAGTAAAATCTGACTGCGTAACTTATTCCCGGCCTTCATAGATGTAATGCATGCATATATAAATATGCATTCGTATTATGTTGTTTCGAGATGGTTTTTCCCAAGAATATAAACAGATGAAAGTGCACAGATGCGCGTAGGTGGGCAGGTGCAATATTAAATGCATGTAAAGCATGAAACCATGGACATGTTATTCACATATTTTTGCTGATCTTTTGTCATGAAAAATGCTGAGATAAACAGGCTGTATGTGTATATGTAGCACTTTGATTCACACGCAAAAAATGTTGGGAAAATGTTAATAATGTTTTTGTTTTATTTGCCTTGAATACCGGTACTCTGCCATGATGCGCATACGTATAGATCACCCTTGGCTTTAAAGAGGGAAGAAAGAATGTCAACTTCTTTACTTTGCCATTCATAGATGTAACAACAGTTTTGCTTTTTTAGCAAAATGTAATTAACAGCGTTAAAATACGGACAGAATTTAAGCCCAGGGTCATGATTTGAATGTAGACATGATTTCATGTGGAGCATTTCTATTTATAAAGCTATTAGTTTCTGTTTAATGTCCTACTAAACAATTTTAATTTGTACCACGGCTGTGTAATTTACCTGTAGAAGACATCAGGCCAAAACCCACAGAAAAGCAAAGCTGTTTTCAAACCATCACAAACCTACCAACTGAAAGTCACTGGTGGGCCTCCGTTGCTCAGTCGGTTAGCGCGCTAGCGCATCGTAATGACCCAGACGCCTCTCCCCAATGCGGTCGCTTTGAGTTTAAGTCCAGCTCATGCTGGCTTCCTCTCCGGCCGTAAGTGGGAAGATCTGCGAGCAACTTGCGGATGGTCGTGGGTTTCCCCCAGGCTCTGCCCGGTCTCCTCCCAACATATTGCTGGCCGCCGTCGTATAAGTGGAATATTCTTGAGAACGGCGTAAAACACCAATCAAATAAATAAATGAAAGTCGCTGACATACTTTGTAGCTTGAACTACATTAAATCGAAACACGGCATTGATCTATTCAAAACATGATGGACTGCAACGTCGACGATGCCTAACGTGAACAGTTCAGTATTTGTTAACTGACATTTAATGAATTAAGGACGGGACAGCGGCCCAGCTAGTTGATAGAAGTCTTTGACTTTCAGTCCCTATAAGATATGAAGTGCATGCGGCTTCAAAATCAGCCTTGGAAGTGAAATTTCAGATTCCTCTGATGTCACTGTGTGAGAGGTATTAAGGATAGCAAGCGGTTGGAGGTGATGGTGTGGCCTATTGTGCAGTGTCTACATGTGTATGTATATAAGCCTAAGTTTGGTTTGTTGCTGTAGTGAGGTCGATTCTCCTTTGACATAAATGTATAACATTTGGAAGTTTCGACTAGTGACGGAAACATGCTCAGAAGGGTACTATAATCTGAAGATGATAAACATTGCCCAACAATGAAAACTGTGTTTAACTTTTTTCTTTCGTCTATGCATAATAAACTTGAAACTTCAGGGTTGAAATTCCTCATAAAGCATGTACTTTTCAAGAATTCTTTAATTAGGGTATATTTCATATGAAACATATGCAAAGACTATATCATCGCAACGTGCTAAAATATCACCAGTCTTATCTACTTTTTATTTTTTTAAGGTTTTATTTTTTGAGCAAAATGATTAAACAGATCAAATAATTGCTAAACCTAAATCAAAGTTTCCCACAATGAGGAAGTAAAAGCTTTTTTCGTTTGAAAGAATTTTGTAGCAAACTATCCTTAAATCTCTTCAGCAAATTACAGCATATATATATATCTTTTGTATTATTCAGAAATTGAAAAAAAACAGCATTGTTACTGACTAAATAGGTGTAGTTTTGCTTCAGTGGGCTTAAACAAAAAACTCATGGTTCTCTTATCATCAATGTAGCGATATTTCATCCACATTCGAGTGTTGATGCAGCCGGCACCTGTGATGTTATCGCTGGACAAACGGTAGATAATGGAAAAGACACGGAACGCGTCAACCCACGTGCAGTGCGAGACTTGTGTTTACTGTTCAAGTTTGGAACACATTTTCATTACTATACAAGTATGGAATGGAAGCCAATAGCTTCCACTGAACATCGAACGACACTATAACCTAAAAGCGCGCGAATATTTCTAATGCTTAAGATCGCGCACGGTACATGCACACACTCAGGTCAGGTTTTCTTGTGTCCTTGAGAGGTATTTTGTACTGCATAGTTATTTTTTTATTTATTTGATTGGTGTTTTACGTCGTACTCAAGAATGTTTCACTGATACGACGGTGGCCAGCATTATGGTGGCAGGAGGAAACCGGACGGAACCCGGGTGGAAACCTACTACCATCCTAGCAGACCTTCCCACGTACGGCCAGAGAGGAAGCCAGCATGAGCTGGACTTGAGCTCACAGCGACCGCATTGGTGAGAGACCCCTGGGTCATTACGCTGCGCTAGCGCTCTTGAGCCACGTAGACCCCCTTGTACTGCATACGTTTTGAACTATCCAATAAAATGCGGAGTCTTCTAACGTGGATAAAACCGTCATGACTTTCCTCACAAATGTGCATGTGCCACACGAGTTTCAGTCTATCCAACTCCATAATTCTATTAATATAACATTTCCTTTTTTTTTTATTTCTTTAAGTCACGATTTTATCCTGGCAAGGAATCTGGTAAAGCAACTTTTTGTACCTCCCACTCTGATTTTGGTCGGGTGTGATGATAAGTTACGACATCGGGGATGACGCGTGCTTTAAGCCTCGCTTCATATGTTTATTCCTTCTATTTTTTAGGAAAACCAGATAAATCAAGACAAATTATAAAACGACATGCTCGATGGTGTACTAAGTTATTACTTGCTGTTAATTTTATGTACTATAAACCGTGTTTTTATTCTGAAATTCTTTACAATAAATCCAATCTGCTGCTATGGTTATACGTACATTGTGATCTATGCTAAATGAGTACTTTAATTTGCTATTCTTAATTTGTGTAGGCACATATACAGGACAAAAAAGAAAATAATCACCAAATAAACACACTAATACTTGCTGATTGGTTAAACTTCGCTTCCCCATGACTCCACCCACAAGAATACTGGCAATATTCTTGATTAAGGCGTAAAACACCAATCAAATAAATAAATACAGGACAGAAAAGAAAATAATCACCAAATAAACACACTAATACTTGCTGATTGGTTAAACTTCGCTTCCTCTGGACTCCACCCACAAGAATGCTGGCAATATTTTTGAGTACGACGTAAAACACCAATCAAATAAATAAATACAGGACAGAAAAGAAAATAATCACCAAATAAACACACTAATACTTGCTGATTGGTTAAACTTCGCTTCCCCAAGACTCCACCCACAAGAATGCTGGCAATATTTTTGAGTACGACGTAAAACACCAATCAAATAAATAAATAAGTTAATTAAACTTTGTCAATAGTTTGCAGCAATTTGTGTATGCAACGCAAAATCTTCCTGTTTGAAGATTTCAACCAATGTAACCTCAAATGCCTTGTAGACATGACCATCTTCTCTACATTTCGATATGATACATCCTCCGTAGGATGAAAAAAATACTTAATATACTAATAATACTGACGGTGACAAACCGGAGGCAAAAGTTCAGGGCTCAGTTACATTAGTCTTTGCCGAATTCATTGCATTGTTTCTCAGTTGTTTTTCCAACTTGCTACACTAAAGCCAGTTATATGACGCAAAAGACCTCAAAAGGAGTCATTTTTAGATCGAGGAGCTAAAAAAAAACCCAGCCATGAATTAATGACGTGTGGAGATTTGATGTCGTAAAAACAGATCTTAACTTTCCGGGATAACCAGTTTCCCCTCATTATTACTATTGTGTCATTTAGGTAATCGAATGATTTTTGTGCAAAGAACGTAATTCCGCTGTTAATGAAACTGCACTGAGAATATTAACGCCAATAGTCCCATTTATTTCCCAGTTTTTCCTGCAAAACAACATAAGCGTTGTGCGTCAAAGCACGTTAAAATTTGGACTGGTAATGGCTTCAATATCGTATACATAGAGCGAATTCTTAATAACGGCCGTACGTGGGAAGGTCTGCCAGCAACCTGTGGATGGTCGTGGGTTTCTCCCGGGCTCTGCCCGGTTTCCTCCCACCATAATGCTGGCCGCCGTCGTATAAGTGAAATGTTCTTGAGTACGGCGTAAAACACCAATCAAATAAATAAAATAATAAAATTGTTACCGGCTTTATTTTTTTCTTTGTATGATTTCTTACATGACTTTATCTTTGGGAGCTAGTGTTAAACGTTGTTTTGGAAATGGATCTTGCGATTATCGACTTGGAACGGCTTTTACGGACTATGTATGGTATGCGAATGACGGACATGACGCTTATATTCACAAGAGAAGAATGGTCAATTTAGCATGGACCAAAGTTGTTATTGCCAGCAAGACGTTATCCCAATATTTTTTTTCAGACCATTTATGTCTCACCCTTAATTTTATTTCTTGTTTTCATGTTATTTCATGTTACCTTGTCTTGACTTTCTCATTATATTTGAGGATGTTCTTTAAAAGGAACATGGATGTAATGTTTGTGTCATGACAAGTATTGAAGGTGTCCGCATTTTGAACATTTAAGTGCTACCCTACTTTTCATTCGTACGAGAAAAAAACCGTTTTTCAGAAATCGAACCGTAACCCTTGTGTATTTCTAATGTCATGTGTGGATTAAGCTAATATATTATCCCAGAGGGCCCATGAACAATCGATGATATAATATAAAGAATTAGGTTCTCCAAGAGAAGCTGATAATCACAGTTAAGTGCTTTTTGAAAGGGTTTTCTCTTGAAAGAATGCCCCGTATATTTATTGAGACAGTGTGGTTAAATGAAAGTATAACTATATATTTACAACACGATCATTTTGAACACTTTGAAACCAGCTAAAATTTGTGTTCATTTTGAAAACTAATTGCATATATTTAATAACATACTTGAGTATGTTTTAGGCCAAAAAAGTTACATTGGCATAATTGGTAAATTGGAAACCAGATGATCACAAAAGAAATTACTTAATTTGAAACCCGTCTAATGTTGTAATTCCTTTAATGTTATTTTAGAACCATGTAGTTTATTCAGTTATTTACTTCACTGATGTTTTACACAATACTTAAACAGATGAGAAGTTTCAAAAATCAAGGTGTAAATGTCCTATTGGTTATATGAAGAGTTTGACAAATCGAAGTGTAAATATCCTCTTGGTTATATGTAAAGTTTGGGAAATTGAGATTTTACTACCCTCATGGCTATATGTAAAGTTTGACAAATACAAGTGTAAATGTCCTTTTGATATATGTACAGTTTGACATTTCGAGATTTTACAACCCTCATGGTTAAATATAGTTTGACAAATCATGGTGTAAATGTCCTCTTGGTTATATGTAAAGTCTGACAAATTAAGGTGTAAATGTCCTCTTGGTTAATATGTAAAGTTTGACAAATCGAGGTGTAATGCCTTCTTGGCTAAATATAAAGTTTGACAAATTGATGTTTTACTACCCTCACGCTAATATGTAAATTTTGACAAATCGAGGTGTGAATTCCTTTGGGAAAGTTTGGGAAATCGAGATTTTACTACCCTCATGGCTATATGTAAAGTTTGACAAATACAAGTGTAAATGTCCTTTTGGTTATATGTAAAGTTTGACATTTCGAGATTTTACAACCCTCATGGTTAAATATAGTTTGACAAATCATGGCGTAAACGTCCTCTTGGTTATATGTAAAGTTTGACAAATCCAGGTGTAAATGTCCTCTAGGCTAATATGTAAAGTTTAAGAGATCGACGTGTAAATGTCCTCTTGGTTATATGTAAAGTTTTACAAATTGAGGTTTAACCACTCTCACGCTAATATGTAAATTTTAGCAAATCGAGGTGTGAATTTCTTTTGGTTTTATGTTAAGTTTGACAAATTGAGGGTTTACTGTCCTCAAGGTTATATATAAAGTTTGAAATATCGAGGTTTTACTACTTTCATGCTAATATGTAAAGTTTGACAAATAGAGGTGTAAATTCCTTTTGGTTTCATGTGAAGTTTTAGTACTCTCATGGTTATAAATACAGTTTGACAAATCGAGGTTTTACTCCTCTCATGGTTATATATAACGTTTGACAAATCGAGGCTTTACTACCCTCATGGTTATATAACGTTTGACAAATCGAAGTTTTTCTACCCTCATGGTTATATGTAAAGTTTGACAAATCGAGGTTTTACTACCCTCATGGTTATATAAAGTTTGACAAATCGAAGTTTTACTACCTTCATTGTAATATATAAAGTTTGAAATATTGAGGTTTTACTACCCTCATGGTTATATAAATTTTGACAAATCGAAGTTTTACTACCCTCATGGTTATATATAACGTTTGACAAATCGAGGTTTTACTACCCTCATGGTTATATAACGTTTGACAAATTGAAGTTTTTCTACCCTCATGGTTATATGTAAAGTTTGACAAATCGAGGTTTTACTACCCTCATGGTTATATAAAGTTTGACAAATCGAAGTTTTACTACCTTCATTGTAATATATAAAGTTTGACAAATCGAGGTTTTACTACCCTCATGGTTATATAAAGTTTGACAAATCGAAGTTTTACTACCTTCATTGTAATATATAAAGTTTGAAATATTGAGGTTTTACTACCCTCATGGTTATATATAAAGTTTGACAAATCGAGGTTTTACTACCTATATGGTTATATATAAAGTTTGACAAATCAAAGTTTTACTACCCTCATGGTTATATATAAAGTTTGACAAATCGAGGTTTTACTACCTTTATGGTTATATATAAGTGTGAGAAATCGAGGTTTTACTACCTATATGGTTATATACAAAGTTTAACAAATCGAGGTTTTACTACCCTGATGGTCAGATATAAAGTTTGACAAATCAAAGTTTTACTACCCTCATGGTTATATATAAAGTTTGACAAATCGAGGTTCCACTACCTTTATGGTTATATATAAGTGTGAGAAATCGAGGTTTTACTACCTATATGGTTATATACAAAGTTTAACAAATCGAGGTTTTACTACCCTGATGGTCAGATATAAAGTTTGACAAATCGAGGTTTTACTACCCTCAGGGTTATATATAAAGTTTGACAAATCGAGGTTTCACTGCCTTTATGGCTATATATAAAGTTTGAAATATCGATGTTTCACTACCCTCATGGTTATATATAAAGTTTGACAAATCGAGGTTTCACTGCCTTTATGGCTATATATAAAGTTTGAAATATCGATGTTTCACTACCCTCATGGTTATATATAAAGTTTGACAAATCGAGGTTTTACTGCTCTCATGGTTATATATAAAGTTTGACAAATCGAGATTTTACAACCCTCATAGTTATATATAAAGTTTGACAATTCGAAGTTTTACTCCCCTTATGGTTATATATAAAGTTTGACAAATCGAGGTTTTACTATCCTCATGGTTATATATAAAGTTTGACAAATCGAGGTTTTACTACCCTCATAGTTATATATAAAGTTTGACAAATCGATGTTTTACTACCCTTATGGTTATATATAAAGTCTGACAAATCGAGGTTTTACTACCCTTATGTTCAGATGTAAAGTTTGACAAATCGAGGTTTTACTCCCCTTATTGTTATATATAAAGTCCTCTCCAACCGTATGTGGGAAGGCCTCCAGCAGCCTGCGGATGGTCGTGGTTATATGTAAAGTTTAACAATAATCATCATGGGAGGTATATAATGTAGCCAGAAAAAATACGTGAGGGAAGCTGCAAATCTCATTGTAACTTTCTTTAGAAGGACGATGTTCTTTATTATGATGAATTTAAGTAATCAAGTGATACGTCAAATTAAACATTTAAAAAAGAGCTAATGTGGCATTTACGGACACCGTGTGATCACCCCATGTACAACGAAAATCCATTTTAAAGAAGTTAAAAGCCGGATGAACTTGGTGCATGTTATAAACACTGTACTTTAGTGGTGGTTTATTCAGGTAAATGTAACTAAATAAAACTAAATATATCCTGGGACAAATGTCAAGTTTGACAAACCGAGGTGTAGGTGACTTCGTGGTTTTTTGTCAGTTTAAAGAATAACCCATGTGGTAGGTTAATATATTAAATGATACAGATATGAAAAAAACTAAATAAGGGAAGTAGGATTCCCCCCCCCCCCCCCCCACCGCAGCGTCCCTTTGAAGCATGGTTTGCTTTATTATGATGAACTTAGCACCTGAGCTAAACGATACATCAAAAAATTAAAGCTAAAAATGCATTCACCAACATGGCACCGCGAGACCACCAATAGTTCAAAGGCCTTCTGAAGTTTAAATGATTTCAAAAGAAAAAAGTCTGAAGTGAACGATTAGTTTTAGGTTTAAGCCACTAAGTCTATGTATTTGCTTATTCATTGTGCAGTTGTCTGTCGCAATCTGTCGCTGTTTGAAGTTAAACGTACTTAGAAGTTCCAATACACAATAAACATATCATTAAAACAAGAGGGAAAAAAGATAACAAAAATAGTTAAGTGAGAATATAATTTAAAAAAATTAAAGCGTATGGAATGATACCAGAGCAGCAACGGCAATGGTAGCTGGGAAATGGACATACGTACCCTGTGAAATCCGACGTCTTATCATTTTTCCATTATCGTTTTTCCTCATGCAGCAAGGCTTTTGTTTCTAACAGTTTATGAAAATGCTTAAAAAGTAGCAAATTACACACCTTCTAGATTAAGCAGTATTGAGTATATAATGCGGCGATGCTAATTTACAATTTTAATATTAGACGTCACTGGTCTAGAATTTCTCAAAACACTGTGTTGTTCCCACATATTACATACAGTAACATTAAAGCAATACAAAAGGTTATTCCTCAGAGATGCTTAGTCCACCACAAGAATCATGGTTTACGCTGGATTACAATATAAAAAATCACTTTACTTTTATCTATGAAAGGATTGCATTTGTTATGAGGAGTTTGACAACCCGTCTAAGTAACATATCCAACAGGTGAAACCTATATAGTTTGACAGTTATTGATATGACAACCTATAGCACCCGAAAAAACAACGATAATTCTCCACTCAACTCAACTCATAAGTGTAATCTAGCGGAAGTAGCTGCTAATCTCCTGTAGAAAAAAAGAGAACAGTGGAAATTGATTTGCGTTCTTTGTGACTAAAACATGTGTGGAAATACAAGACCCACTGGGTGTAATTGTAGACAAAATTGTTATAAAAACACTAAAGCATTGAAAAAATTGAAAGAAAACTTCTAAATTTTTTAATAATCAGATGATATATAATGTCTACATATTTTAATAAAAACAGTGTATAAAAACCGAAAAATATTTAGGTTGATATGTAAACTTATAAATGCCTAAATGCCTTTTAAGGCTTAAGGAGAAGATATTTTCAGGAAAGCGTTGCATTGTTTTCAATGTTTTTATCACCATTTTACTAACTATATCATATAATCGTTACGTCTGGCAAATAAATGTTTCAAAGTGTTTATATGATTTTACAACAAAAGATTTGCAAATAAGAACATTTCTATACCTAAAATGCAGAGCTGTGGGCTAGTGCGGAATTGGGGTAAAGACTCGTGTCCTAAGGATCCAGCTATTAACCTGTTGTGCTTCTTTTCAAGGGCTAATGTCAAACATTCAAACTGGCCAGAGGTTGCATGTCCAGAACAGTATATCTTTACGTGTGATTATTTACCAACTTTCGCACTGTTGTCGTTGCTCTCGTTTAGCTCGCGTCTCTCCCATTTCAATGACACAGTACATTAAGTTTAGAATATTGCACTAAAACGCAATATTCTCGTTATTGCTTGTATGCACACGGTAACATGACTCGGATAAAGTACAGTAATCAAAGAGGTCAACATCCCGGTCATGCATTTGAAAAACTGCCATTATATTAATATAATTAGAATATATATAATATGTGTATTGGGATGTACTTTTGGTTGTCAAGATGTGGAAAAGTTCTTGATTTTCCTGCAGATCAAAATATAGAAGACTACATCATGAAAGGCAAAACCAGAGCAGTGACGACAGTGTGATAGACGTACAGCATAGAGAGTAGAACCAGAGCAGTGATGACATTGTGACAGATGCACAGCATAGAGAGTAAAACCGGAGCAGTGATGACAGTGTGACAGACGTACGGCATAGAGAGTAAAACCAGAGCAGTAACGACAATGTGATAGTTGGCAAATGGCCATATAACGAGTGAAATCCGGTATTTTGTCAGATAACAAATTTCAAACTTTCTTCGCGTTGTGGAAGTAGTTTTGATTGTACTGTCCAGCTGTTGACATTATATATTTATTTCGTCTGTGTTTTACACGGCATTGAAGAATATTCTGTGGATACGTTTGGTGGTTTCATTATCAACGTTGTTTTAGATTTTGTTGGTCTGACTGGGTCGATTTGCGATAAAACAACAAAAAAAATCAGTGTTAAGCATTAGTGCCCCTAATGTTGGGGCTATTTGTTCCTGACATAAAAAGTAGCGAATAAAACACAGCACATAATTATAAACCAGATGGGTTTAGCACAGTTTCTCTATTGTATTTCCCTGTTCATGAAGGCTTCTACTTACAGGTGTAGTTAAAATTTAACGTTCTGCATCAATTGCATACTTTGCATTTCTGAAGATGTGCGATTTCGTACTTATCGTGGCAGACATGCTTGTTGAACATGATATATCAAGGGGTAATCAGTCGAATAAAGACGACTGCCATTAATTGATGCGGTCGTAAAATGCAAGCTACCGTAGAGCTTTAATTCTGTCTAACCATACACATACACAAATAGAATAAATAACTAGAGGGCATTTTATAAGCTGTAAAAGAAAACATATATCCTTTTTAGATTATTATGAAGTGGAAAGTAAGCAATAAATGCACCCAAGCGCTCCAGCTTTAAGATCCCTAATCGCTGTTGAAATTTATTTAAAAGTCTGGTGACAAAAATTCGATAAAGATCTGTATTTTGATTTACGGTAATGCAAAAGTATATGTAAATGATATTAGACACACTGAACTAACTTTTGCCTGGCCTATGGCATCAATGTTTTCGCTGTATGTCTCTGCTTTCTGATCCAAACAACAACGCTGACAATCGACGTGTCTTTAGTTTACGTACCTTCCCAGTGCACTTACACTCTATCTGCCGTAAGCTATATACACACTAAGTGCGACTGGCAGGACAAACCCACAAATTTGCGGTCGCGCGATTGTGTCCCGATTTGGCTTTCACCTCGTTAAAAAGATAACCACAGAAGTGTAAAAATGGTATATCTACTCATTAAACTGCTTTGCTAAATACGCTAAATACGAGTAAATCGCGACCATTGTGGAAACATTTGAGCTCTGAATGGGAACAGTACTGTATTCGTTTTCTCCAGACAATCCAATTTTGATCACCGTCTTGTAAGTGAAAAAGTTTTAGTGTTGAGCGTAAACAAATTTGTTAAAATTAATGAAAAAATATATATATACAAATTCAACCTTGGACAAAGTTTTTGTCCTGTTTTGTGAAGTTACATGAACCTACCCCATATGGAATGTACTGTTATGTATCGTGTCAAAATCATAATACGTAAATAGCCAGCATACGTCTGTTCGCAATCTGAGCAGATGGCTTTCTTTCCAGTCACTTAAGCAAACGAGCATGTTAGTTTTTAAGCATAGCAAACAAATGTAAACAGTTGAAAACCAGCAGTTGACTGCTGACAACGAGTCTACAGAATTCAACCTTTACTCAACAACAATAAGACAGATGAACCCACAATCCAGCACCCATGGGGGCAACGCATGGTTGCACAGCGTTGTGTGCATTCGCACCGGTTCGTTAGGCGTTCGTTATTCTGACAAATACAGTTATTTATTTCCCTGTAATGAGCGTATGACTAGGTGGTGGGATATTTAGCTGCTGCACCGAGAGAATAGAGAGGAATTTCCTATACAGGCCTTTTTTCTAGCACACAGTCAGTTTTTACTCCCACGTGTATAGTTTTAAAGTTTGACCTTTATGCAAATATATGTTAATTATTTTCCTTCCTCTTTTGTTTTAAACTCAAAGTAATTTAATTAACAGTTGCACCAATAACCTTTCCTTGTCTCCAATGATCGACTTATGTTTGTCAGGCCACCCATGAATACGTGAAACAAGCCAGCGATTGCTATTTTGTCTACGTGCACAAGTTCTCGAACATCTCCTTTTCTAGACTGTCACATACATGTACACCTGAATCTATACGTACACATACACGGATATATGTATATACGGGCCTATTCACAGATGAGAATAGCTGTCCGAGAAGTCATATAAAGAAGAAAACAAAAGAATACAAATAACTGACCATATCTAGCAAGAAAAGCACTGGAGCATGGCAGCTTGTGCCTTTACATTTTAACTGCAAACTGTTTTTTTTTTCAGAAGATTTAAAAGTCGTAAAATGGCAACAGGCACTCACTAAACACTGCATATAAGTGCCAAAGCTCAGGCCGGAAAGCTCGATTCGAATCTGAGTCTTTGAACCAGATAGGCTAAGCATTGGTGTGACGTCGGGCATAGTAGAACGACCCTAGCACTGGTACTGGTCTTCATGTTGTCAGTGCACGGTATTATGTGACAGTATAAAGTACGCAGTGTTATGTGGCTGTATATATATACACAGTATTGTGTGATAGTATATGTGTATACAGTATCAAGCAACGATAAATATGTATACAATATCATGTCACAGTATACGTGTATACAGTACCGTGTGACAATGTGTGTGTGAATGCAGTATTAGGTAACATGATATGTCTATACGATATCGTGTTACAATGTATGTGTACACCGTACTAGGTGACAATATGTGTGTATACATTATCGTGACAATATATGTTTATACAATATCACGTGATTGTGTGCGTGTGTGTGTGTGTGTGTGTGTGTGTGTGTGTGTGTGTGTGTGTGTGTGTGTGTGTGTGTGTGTGTGTGTGTGTGCGTGTGTGTGTGTGTTTACAGTATTATGTGGCGGTTTATTTGTATGCAGTATTATGTAACGGCATATGTGCATAAATTATCATGTAACGGTATATACGTGTATACAGTAGTATTTGACAGCATATGTATAGTATTATCTGAAGGTAAATGTGTGTACAATGTCATAATACAGTTTATGGTATACAGTATTGTGTGACAATATATGTTTATACAGTATGACGTGACTGCATGTGTGTTTACAGTATCGTGTTGCAATATGTGTGTTTAGGTGTATACAGTATTATATGACAATATATATTTATACAGTACAAGGTAAATGTGTATACAGTATTATGTTACCATATATGTGTATAGAGTATTCTGTGACGGTAAATGTGTATACAGTATCATGTGACAATATATGCGTGTACAGTATCGTGTGACCGTATATGCATATACAGTGTTATGTGACGGTAAGTATGTATACAGTACTATGTGAAATGTAAATGTGTATACAGTGCCATGTAACAGTATATGTGTATACAGTATCATGTGACAGTATATGTGACATGCACATGCACAAATCGTATTGATACAAGACTACACAAACAAATTCATGAGCGCCTTTGATAGCTTATTGCCCTCAAGGCCGGGGGAAGAAGGGCGAAGGAGTTACAAATCCACAAGTTCACAGTGTAACCTTATATGGTTAAAAGGGTCAATATTCTCATACCGGAAGAAGCCTAGTAAAACTCAGTGGCCAGGCAGCACCATGTGGCTCTATTTACATCCCAACACCGAAAACGTGAACTTGTGGACTCGGTGTTCAATGCCGGGATTTACTCCACCCCTGGTGTTCATCGTGGTCAGATTCCTTACCTGGTATTCATCGTGATCAGATTCCACTCTTGGTTATCGTGGTCAGATTCCACATCTGGTGTTCATCTTTGTCAGAATCCAAACCTGGTGTTTATCGTGGTCAGAGTAGCACACCTCAGTCAACAGCGTTCCTCTCTTTTTCTTAACCAGCAGAGAAGTCTGGTATCACAATGTATTTGTATGTGTGATCAGAACGGCCATTTACCACCCTATATGTACATCTGTCTTCAGTCTTAGCTGGTGTTTTGATGAACATTAAGCGAACTAACATTTTGATGAATAATTTCGTCAAATATATATCACAGATGACAGCAATATTCCACGATAACTGCTCTTATGTAATACAGTTGATTGCTACTAATGAAAAACAAATACTCCAGGTACCACATGTGTAAATGAAAAATATATTTTAATGTTTGCTTTTCTCCCGTGCAGTTATTTCGTGTTGCAGGCTTTGCCATTTATGACTTTCCGAAGGGCACGTGTTATATTAGTCCCTGACTGGAATCATGTGTATTGTCTGAAAAATGAATGCAGCTGTAGGTTAGGCCTACCTCATCTTTCATCCTGGTGACGGATTCGATATTCGTACCTAGTTTAGTTGTCAAATATCTGTCATAGCTTGGACATCTTCCCCACGGGCAAATGGTAAATCGCCCCTACGTGCTCAGTATGTAGGGTGATGTGACTGAATCTAATCTCACTTTGATCGTGTGTAGATATCTACGCTACAACGACCTAAAAGAACAGCAACACCCTTAGGAGCACTGGCTTCAAGTATCAGGCCATGTCTCAAGCCTTAGAGGCTTGTCTGAAAAATTGTTGAGTACGACGTTAACCCGCAAGCACTCACTCACTCAAGCCTCAGAGGGTCATGGCCTTTCTCCCTTTTTCAAAGGCTCACAACAGCGGTCAAACTAACTATAGCTAAAGCGCCATGCTACTTTACCGGCACCAAATCCGTATACGGTTCCGTGGCCGTGGTTGATGCAATTATCGAAATCGCCATATTGGCGACGTTAAACCGCAAGCACTCACTCACTCAAGCCTCAGAGGGTCATGGCCTTTCTCCCCTTTTCAAATGCTCACAACAGCGGTCAAACTAACTATAGCTAAAGCGCGATGCTACTTTACCGTCACCAATTCCTTATACGGTTCCGTGGCCGTGGTTGATGCGATTAGCGAAATCGCTATATTGACGACGTTAAACCGCAAGCACTCAATCATTCAAGCCTCAGAGGGTCATGGCCATTGACCAATCAGATGCGCTTCTTACTGTGGAATGTTGTCCAATGAGAAAGGCATTTTCCACATCTACCCACAAGTTAAACCTAATTTCCAGAAGACCCGACGACCAATGCCGGAATTGAAAACCACAGTGTCTCTTGATTAAAATTTTTATGATCACACCGCGTCTACTGAAAACTATAATACCGAAAAAGGTGGCTGTAAAATGTGCTTTATGTCATACTGTGACCTGTATGTCTTAAATGCCCGTATTTGAGGCGGTACATGTGGGGGTCATGTTGCACCTAGACTCCTCCGAGACTAAATAACAACAAAACCTTTCTCCCCTTCTCAAAGGCTCACAACAGCCGTCAAACTAACTATAGCTAAAGCACGATACTACTTTACCGGCACCAATTCCTTATACGGATCCCTGGCCGCGGTTGATGCGATTAGCGAAATCTCCATATTGACGACTTGTCGAACACACGTCTAATTTGCATAACAGTGTAACGCTTGATAAATTTACTCTATGCATCTGAACTGAATCTGAACACAGATCAGCCCAGCAGTGAAGAAGTTTCCACTAAATATAGGCGCTGTGTAGGCCTACTAATTTACAGATAGTACAGACTGTGGGAAGGGATATGAGGAATTGTCAGCTCGAGAGAAGTGATATTCAACGAGTTACACAATTCCAGATATCGCATCACACAATTATTACGTTGAAAACTGAGCTTCACATCGTCTTGTTGTTTTCTTTTAACATAGGCCTACAAAGATGTGAAGGAACACACAAAGGGAGATAACCACTGTACAAATATCGCTCCAATCGAATATCAGGGTGAGATCGTTGACTATTGTGTCGTCAACGTGAGATATTTACCTTGTTTGTTTTGCTCGAGCGCGTTATTATTCTAAATGAACATCATGGTTTGTGAAATAGCATGTGACGTAGTATAAGCCAATGGGGAACCAAGAATCACTCCATTAATTAAAGTATGCGTAAATCTATGACCATTGGAAAACTTCTGTCGTAGATACACATAGTCACGTGGTGTACAAACATAAAATACATGTCACTTGAAACTATTGAAGTAAATTCATCATTTATGGCAAAACGATCGTATCCAACAGGTGTTCCCCTCTTGTTCCCCTTGTTCCCATATATATATATATATATATATATATATATATATATATATATATATATATATATATATATATATATATATATATATATATATATATATTAAAAGTATTAAATATAACCATTTTTACATTCCTTGAAAACAACATGCAGTTCGAAACTGCAGTTGGAATATAACAGAAAGTTGAGAAGGCGTTTTATTATTTTCTTCCTATGTAAATTCTCCTAACCAGGGGATCTTTCTCTATTTCTAATATGTGTGTGTGTGTGTGTGTAGATATATATATATATATATATATATATATATATATATATATATATATATATATATATATATATATATATATATATATATATATATATATATATATATATATATATATATATATATATATATATATATATATATATATATATATATATATATATATATATATATATATATATATATATATATATATACATCTACATGGTAATTATTAAGTTGCAATGCCATAAAGTGAACCATTAAACAGAGCCCATTAGCAGAGCTTCCAAAAGTTTATAGGTTACATGAAGTAATTATAATGACAATCCCGCACAGGAGAAACCCGCGCAGGCGCATTAATTAATAAGCATTCTGCTCACAGACGGGTATAAAAACAATATAACGTTTAATAAAACATAAACATATCGTAACTTTGCATCTGTGGAATCCATAGCCCTAAGGGTGGTGCAATTTTATCTTCAATATCTCCAACTACTTTTCCGCTTTTTTGATGCACCACAGTGCCATACAGAAAGAGAATATAAAAAGACAAATTCTCAAGATTTTTTCTTTATAACGTATGATATTGCTTTTATACACTTTATATAATTTAAAGGCCATATTATTCTTAAATAGGTAGGTACAACCACCACCCGATAATCCGATCCTTATATCTGTAAAATTACAAGTCCAAAAGACTTTTCACTTACACGATGGCAGTCATTGTATGGCTATAGGAGCCCAGATTCCACATCTGGTGTTCATCGTAATCATATTCCACACCTGGTGTTTATGGTGGCCAGATTCCACACCTGGTGTTCATTGTCGTCAGAGTAGCACACATGGTGTCCATGGTGATGAGATTCCAAACCTGATGTTTATCGTGGTCAGATTCCACACCTAATGTTCATGGTGATCAGATTCCTTACCTGGTGTTCATTGTCGTCAGAGTAGCACACATGGTGTCCATGGTGATGAGATTCCAAACCTGATGTTTATCGTGGTCAGATTCCACACCTAGTATTCATGGTGATCAGATTCCTTACCTGGTATTCATCGTGATCAGATTCCACTCTTGGTTATCGTGGTCAGATTCCACATCTGGTGTTCATCTTTGTCAGAATCCAAACCTGGTGTTTATCGTGGTCAGAGTAGCACACCTCAGTCAACAGCGTTCCTCTCTTTTTCTTAACCAGCAGAGAAGTCTGGTATCACAATGTATTTGTATGTGTGATCAGAATGGCCATTTACCACCCTATATGTACATCTGTCTTCAGTCTTAGCTGGTGTTTTGATGAACATTAAGCGAACTAACATTTTGATGAATAATTTCGTCAAATATATATCACAGATGACAGCAATATTCCACAATAACTGTTCTTATGTATTACAGTTGATTGCTACTGATGAAAAACAAATACTCCAGGTACCACATGTGTAAAAGAAAAATATATTTTAATGTTTGCTTTTCTCCCGTGCAGTTATTTCGTGTTGCAGGCTTTGCCATTTATGACTTTCCGAAGGACACGTGTTATATTAGTCCCTGACTGGAATCATGTGTATTGTCTGAAAAATGAATGCAGCTGTAGGCTAGCCCTACCTAATCTTTCATCGTGGTGACGGATTCGATATTCGTACCTAGTTTAGTTGTCAAATATCTGTCATAGCTTGGAAATCTTTCCCACGGGCAAATGGTAAATCGACCCTACCTGCTCAGTATGTAGTGTGATGTGACTGAATCTAATCTCACTTTGATCGTGTGTAGATATCTACGCTACAACGACCTAAAAGAACAACAACACCATTAGGAGCACTGGCTTCAAGTATCAGGCCATGTCTCAAGCCTTAGAGGTTTGTCTGAAAAATTTTTGAGTACGACGTTAAACCGCAAGCACTCGCTCACTCAAGCCTCAGAGGGTCATGGCCTTTCTCCCCTTCTCAAAGGCTCACAACAGCGGTCAAACTAACTATAGCTAAAGCGCGATGCTACTTTACCGTCACCAATTCCTTATACGGTTCCGTGGCCGTGGTTGATGCGATTATCGAAATCGCCATATTGACGACGTTAAACCGCAAGCACTCAATCATTCAAGCCTCAGAGAGTCATGACCATTGACCAGTCAGATGCGCTTCTTACTGTGGAATTTTGTCCAATGAGAAAGGCATTTTCCACATCTGCCCACAAGTTAAACCTAATTTACAGAAGACCCGACGACCAATGCCGGAATTGAAAACCACAGTGTCTCTTGATTAAAATTTTTATGATCACACCGCGTCTACTGAAAACTATAATACCGAAAAAGGTGGCTGTAAAATGTGCTTTATGTCATACTGTGACCTGTATGTCTTAAATGCCCGTATTTGAGGCGGTACATGTGGGGGTCAGGTTGCACCTAGACTCGTCCGAGACTAAATAGCGACAAAACCTTTCTCCCCTTCTCAAAGGCTCACAACCGCAGTCAAACTAACTATAGCTAAAGCACGATGCTACTTTACCGGCACCAATTCCGTGTACGGTTCCGTGGCCGCGGTTGATGCGATTAGCGAAATCTCCATATTGACGACTTGTCGAACACACGTGTAATTTGCATTATAGTGTATCGGTTGACAAATTTACTCTATGCATCTTAACTGAATCTGAACTCAGATCAGCCCAGCAGTGAAGAAGTTTCCACTAAATATAGGCGCTGTGTACTAATTTACAGATAGTGCAGACTGTGGGAAGGGATATGAGGAATTGTCAGCTCGAGAGAAGTGATATTCAACGAGTTACACAATTCCAGATATCGCATCACACAACATGCATCATATCGTTTATTAAACCGGAAAACTTCTCAGTTTAATTACGTTGAAAACTAAGCTTCACATCGTCTTGTTGTTTACTTTTAACATAGGCCTACAAAGATGTGAAGGAACACACAAAGGGAGATAACCACTGTACAAATATCGCTCTAATCGAATATCAGGGTGAGATCGTTGACTATTGTGTCGTCAACGTGAGATATTTACCTTGTTTGTTTTGCTCGAGCGCGTTATTATTCTAAATGAACATCATGGTTTGTGAAATAGCATGTGACCTAGTATAAGCTAATGGGGAACCAAGAATCACCCGGTTAATTAAAGTATGCGTAAATCTATTACCATTGAAAAGCTTCTCTCGTAGATACACATAGTCACGTTGTGTACAAACATAGGATATACATGTATGTCACTCGAAACTATTAAAGTAAATTTGTCACTTAGGGCAAAAAGATCGAATCCAACAGGTGTTCCCCTTGTTTATTGTCGATTACTTAGCACAAAACACATTTATTTGAATGTAATAAATACAACATATACAGTATTATAGTTACCATGCATTTATTATCAATATGTATTTATGTAATCCTTACAATCGATTTTTATTTATTGGCATGGACAATAGATATAGTTGTTACACTTTTTTGATGATATTATTCAACTTCTCTTTAACAAATTTAATACAATTTATCTAACACCGTAATGACATTTAAACACATTTAGTACTGGCCATTTTTAACACATAAAATCACGCTGAAGCTCACAGGCACTAGGCAATAACTAATAAAAGCGAAAAAACAATAAATGAAAATGAATTGAAGATTATATGCCTTACACTCTAAGAGTATTATATATAACTATTTTCATATTCTTTGAAAACAACATGAAGTTTGAAACTGCAGTTGGAATATAACAGAAAGTTGGGAAGGTGTTTTATTATTGTTTTCCTATGTAAATTCTCTTAAACAGGGGGATCTTTCTCTATTTCTTCAAATATATATATATATATATATATAATTAGCGACATGGTAAGTATAAAGTGAACCATTAAACAGAGCCCATTAGCAGAGCTTCTAAAAGTTGATGGGTTAAATGAAGTAATTATGATGACAATCCGCGCCTTAAGCTACAGGCCGACTGCCCCCAAGGTGTGTTATAGGTATAGAGAAACTCGCGCAGGCGCATTAATTGATAAGCATTCTGCTCACAGACTGGTATAAAATAATATAACGTTCCATAAAACATAAACATATCACAACTTTACATCTGTGGAATCTATAGCCCTAAGGGTGGTGCAATTTTATCTTCAATATCTCCAACTACTTTTCCGTTTTTGATACACTAAAGTGGCATACAGAAAAAGAATATAAAAAGGCAATTTCTCAAGATTTTTTCTTGTCTTTAAAAAAGATGATATTGTTTTTTATATATTGTATATAATTTAAAGGCGATATTATTCTTAAATAGGTAAGTACAACCACCGGCCGATAATCCGATCCTAATATCTGTAAAATTACAAGTCCAAAAGATACAATAGTAAATATGTTTGGTAACATACAATTCTGAGGACAATCCAATATGTAAGAGTCCAGGGGTTGATTCAGAAGATTATCCAAGATTAATTGAAAAGTTAATCCCCTTAAAAAGAAAATGATGATGTATATGTTGACTGATGGATTGATTTTTGCTCAAAGTTTTACTCAAGACTTTTTCACTTACACAATGGCAGTCATTGTATGGCTATAGGAGCCCATATTATTCAAGAAAACCACAGACATGGAGCTAATCTGTGACGAACGTTCTCATATTTGATGTGTAGATATGCACAATATATTAATAAAAGACTAGTGATCGTCAATAACACAAATAAATCAACAAAAAAAAAAAAACCCCAAAAAACAATCCTCTGTCAAAGGCCAGGCTGAACCCATACGATGAGACACAGCAACTTAACATGCTGTGAGTTCAAATCCAGCTCATGCTGTTTTCTTCTCTGGCCATACGTGGGAAGGTTTTCTTGGCATCTTGAGTACATGACGAAAACTACGGCAGCCATGGGTATACAGCATTTTCACTATATGAAATCAGATCCAGTAGATGTACTCTACAAGACTACAGTGTACACTGACTTGTCGCTTACCATGTAAATCTCAAACATAGCATGAGCTGAAAGCTCACCGGTTGACTGTTTTTTGAGTAGAAATGTCAATCATTTGCACGACCCGGGATTTATTTATCTGATTGGTGTTTTACGCCGTACTCAAGAATATTTCACTTATACGACGTCTGCCAGCATTATGGTGGGTGGAAACCGGGCACAGCCCGGGGGAAACCCACGACCATCTGCAGGTTCCTGGCAAACCTTCCCCCCACGTACGGTCGGAGAGGCAGCCAGCATTAGCTGGGCTTGAACTCATAGCGACCGCACTGGTGAGAGGCTCCTAGGTCATTACGCTGCGCTACAGCGCTAACCGACTGAGCCACGGAGGCCCCCACATGACCCAGGAGAATCGTTTCAAAGTTCCCACATAAGTGAAAGATTTCACGTCAGTACACAAAGTACGAAAGCAAACATTTTTGCGATCTAAAAGAGGACAGTCTATAAGAGCCAGTGTTTGCTCAGATATCATTAGCGACAAATCATGAAATATAACAGACTGGTATTTTGTCGTGTACTTATATGATTTGCGCTTTACGCCGTACTCGCCATGTAGGAATGAAAACGGGCAGAGCCCAGGGGAACCTATGGCCATCCGAAAGTTGCTGACAGATCTTGCCGCGTACGACAAGAGCGAAAGGCAACATGGTTAGCACCACTCTTACAACATAATTTCTATAAAAAGTAACATAGTAATTATTTCAGTGTAATAATGTCTGCGTTTTATCTCAAAGATAGAGAATCTCTTGGCATATAGTGATAATGGACGTAAAAAAAATCGTGCATTTTTGGTGTTCATACCACAGAATTTCCAATTATACACCCATTATGCACATGTACTAATATCACCATGATTTAAAGACCTTGTGATGTAGTAAAAAAAAACAAACAAACGAAGAAACAACAACAAAATAATAATGTCAATATATCACTGCGTATAAAGTTTTCTATGATATAGGACGTTAGATTAGATGTTGACAAGAGCACTCTAATGTTCTACTCCAGCTAAGTGCTTATTTAAACTTTTAAATAATATTTTAACAGAAAAGCCAATCAGTACATCGAATTTTCATCATTTTATACATAGCTACAACAACAAAAGAGAAAAAAAAAACGTAACACGCAAAACAACAAACAATGACATGAACTTTTACACTTACAATGTTAGTTTCATACCATTTGTATAAGGCAGTGTGAGTATGTCACAGGCAAACGATTAAAAAGCACCGTCCTCGGATGAGTTGACATAAACCATTGACATACTGTCATCTTCAACCACATATACAAATACACATGTACATCAGAAGTGATTATACAGGCATACAGCATGATGAAATTGAGGTTGTTATTAAAAGACCCGTATTCGTTTTAATGTTCAATAATCCATGTACATTATGCCATTCGATCAACAGCGCCCGCATTCGACAACATAAATATATTATATTACACATATAGAACGGATATACGTAGGCCTCCATGTATTGGTAGCCAACCCCAGACCTATCAAAACAGAAGAAACTATGTGGTTGTTTTTTTTTCTTTATTACCGTTCCTCCACCTTTTCCTATCGATTCCACTACCGGCATTGCGGATAGGCAGGCACGCTACCTGAGGCAGTGGTATCAGTTGTAAAATCCGCCATAATATCTGTAAAGAGAGAAAACAACACACGTGACAATTTCCAAGTCTTACCAAAGCTGCTATTGTCAAAGGGCCATAATGTATTGTGGCCTAAACGGATTCATGTATTTATTTGGTTTGTGTTTGACGCCTTACTCAAGAATATTTCACATATGCGACAGCAAGAAGCATTATGGAAGAAGGAAACCATGCAGAGCGGGGAGGAAACTCACGACCATCCGCAGGTTGTTGAAGACCTTCCCTCGTTCAGTACGACCAGAAAGGATATTGTAGTCTATAAAAGACTTAAATTCATGGCGCTGGTTTAATTTATTATTTTGTCATTTAGCGCTGTGCTTGTGTCAATTTCTGCAGTTTTGTCAATTTTTGGTGAAGTGAATCATGATGAAATAGCGTTACTCGTGTCCAGTTAATTATAATGAATTAACGTTACTCGTGTCCAGTTAATCATGAAGAATTAGCGTTACTCGTGCCCAGTTAACCATGAAGAATTGCCGTTACTCGTGTCCAGTTAATCATGAAGAATTGCCGTTACTCGTGTCCAGTTAATCATGAAGAATTGCCGTTACTCGTGTCCAGTTAATCATGAAGAATTGCCGTTACTCGTGTCCAGTTAATGGTTGCACAGCGTTGTGTGCATTCGCACCGGTTCGTTAGGCGTTCGTTATTCTGACAAAGACAGTTATTTATTTCCCTTTAATGAGCATATGACTAGGTGGTGGGATATTTAGCCACTTAGCACCGAGAGAATAGAGAGGAATTTCCTATTCAGGCCTTTTTTTCTAGCACACAGTCAGTTTTTCCTCCCACGTGTATAATTTTAACGTTTGACCTTTATGCAAATATATGTTAATTATTTTCCTTCCTCTTTTGTTTTAAACTCAAAGTAATTTAATTAACAGTTGCACCAATAACCTTTCCTTGTCTCCAATGGTCGGCTTATGTTTGTCAGGCCACCCATGAATACGTGAAACAAGCCAGCGATTGCTATTTTGTCTACGTGCACAAGTTCTCGAACATCTCCTTTTCTAGACTGTCACATACATGTACACCTGAATCTATACGTACACATACACGGATATATGTATATACGGGCCTATTCACCGTTGAGAATAGCTGTCCGAGAAGTCATATAAAGAAGAAAACAAAAGAACACAAATAACTGACCATATCTAGCAAGAAAAGCACTGAAGCATGGCAGCTTGTGCCTTTACATTTTAACTGCAAACTGTTTTTTTTAGAAGATTTAAAAGTCGTAAAATGGCAACAGGCACTCACTAAACACTGCATATAAGTGCCAAAGCTCAGGCCGGAAAGCTCGATTCGAATCTGAGTCTTTGAACTAGATAGGCTAAGCATTGGTGTGACGTCGGGCATAGTAGAACGACTCTAGCACTGGTACTGGTCTTCATGTTGTCAGTGCACGGTATTATGTGACAGTATAAAGTACGCAGTGTTATGTGGCTGTATATATATACACAGTATTGTGTGATAGTATATGTGTATACAGTATCAAGCAACGATAAATATGTATACAATATCATGTCACAGTATACGTGTATACAGTACCGTGTGACAATGTGTATGAATGCAGTATTAGGTAACATGATATGTCTATACGATATCGTGTGACAGTGTATGTGTACACCGTACTAGGTGACAATATGTGTGTATACATTATCGTGACAATATATGTTTATACAATATCACGTGATGACGTGACTGCGTGTGTGTTTACAGTATCGTGTTGCAATATGTGTGTTTACGTGTATACAGTATTATGTGACAATATATATTTATACAGTACAAGGTAAACGGTATACAGTATTATGTTACAATATATGTGTATAGAGTATTCTATGACGGTAAATGTGTATACAGTATCATGTGACAATATATGCGTGTACAGTATCGTGTGACCGTATATGTATATACAGTATCATGTGACGGCAAGTATGTATACAGTACTATGTGAAATGTAAATGTGTATACAGTGTCATGTAACAGTATATGTGTATACAGTATCATGTGACAGTATATGTGACATACACATGCACGAATCGTATTGATACAAGACTACACAAACATATTCATGAGCGCATTTGATAGCTTATTGCCCTCAAGGCCGGGGGAAAAAGAATGGAGGAATTACAAATCCACCAGTTCACAGTGTAACCTTATATGATCAAAAGGGTCAATATTCTCAGCATACCGGAAGAAGCCTAGAATTCAGTCACGTGGTAAAACTCAGTGGCCTGGCAGCACCATGTGGCTCTATTTACATCCCAACACCGAAAACGTGAACTTGTGGACTCGGTGTTCAATGCCGGGATTTATTCCACCCCTTATGTTCATCGTGATCGGATTCCACACCTGGTGTTAATCGTAATCAGATTCCACACCTGGTGTTCATCGTGGTCAGATTCCACACCTGGTGTTCATCGTGATCAGATTCCACACCTGGTGTTCATCGTGATTAGATTCCACACCTGGTGTTCATCGTGATCAGATTCCACCCCTGGTGTTCATCGTCGTCAGATTCCACACCTGGTGTTCATTATGATCAGATTCCACACCTAGTGTTCATCGTGGTCAGATTCCACACCTGGTGTTCATTGTCGTCCGAGTAGCACACATGGTGTTCATCGTGGTCAGATTCCACACCCTGTGTTCATCGTTATCAGATTCCACACCTGGTGTTCATCGTGATCAGATTCCAAACATTGTGTTCACCTTTGTCAGATTCCACACCTGGTGCTCATCTTGGTCAGATTTCCCACCTGGTGTTTATCGTGGTCAGTGTAGCACACCTCAGTCAACAGCGTTCCTCTCTTTTTCTTAACCAGCAGAGATATCACAATGTATTTGTATGTGTGATCAGAATAGCCATTTACCACCCTATATGTACATCTGTCTTCAGTCTTAGCTGGTGTTTTGATGAACATTAAGCGAACTAACACTTTGATGAATAATCTCGTCAAATATGTATCACAGATGACAGCAATATTCCACAATAACTGCTCTTATGTAATACAGTTGATTGCTACTAATGAAAAACAACTACTCCAGGTACCACATGTGTAAAAGAAAAATATATGTCAATGTTTGTTGTTATCCGGTACAGCTATTTCGTGTGCAAGCTTTGCCATTTACTACTTTCCGAAGGGCACGTGTTATATTAGTTTCTGACTGTAATCATGTGTATTGTCTGAAAAATGAATGCAGCTGTAGGCTAGGCCTACCTAATCTTTCATCCTGGTGACGGATTCGATATTCGTACCTAGTTTAGTTGTCAAATATCTGTCATAGCTTGGAAATCTTCCCCACGGGCAAATGGTAAATCGCCCTTACCTGCTCAGTATGCAGTCGAATGTGACTGAATCTAATCTCACTTTGATCGTGTGTAGATATCTACGCTACAACGACCTAAAAGAACAACAACACCCTTAGGAGCACTGACTTCGTGTATCAGGCCATGTCTCAAGCCTCAGAGGTTTGTCGTCATATGACTGAAAAATTGTTGAGTACGACGTTAAACCGCAAGCACTCACTCACTCAAGCCTCAGAGGGTCATGGCCATTGACCAGTCATATGCGCTTCCTACCGTAGAATGTTGTCCATGAGAAAGGCATTTTCCACATCTACCCACAAGTTAAACCTAATTTCCAGAAGACCCGACAACCAATGCCGTAAATGGAAACCACAGCGTCTCTTAATTAAATTTTTTATGATCACACCGCGTCTGCTAAAAACTATAATACCGAAAAAAGGTGGCTGTAATAATGTGCTTTATGTCATACTGAATCTGAACTCAGATGAGCCCAGCAGTGAAGAAGTTTCCACTAAATATAGGCGCTGTGTACTAATTTACAGATAGTACAGACTGTGGGAAGGGATATGAGGAATTGTCAGTTCGAGAGAAGTGATATTCAACGAGTTAGGCAATTCCTGATATCGCATCACACAAAATGCATCATATCTATTATTAAGCGCTAAAAATTGACAGTTTAATTACGTTGAAAACTGAGCTTCACATCGTCTGGTTGTTTGCTTTTCACATGCACAGATGTGAAGGAACACACAAAGGGAGATAACCGCTGTACAAATATCGTCGTAATCGAATATCAGGGTGAGATCGTTGACTATTGTGTCGTTAACGTGAGATATTACCTTGTTTGTTTTGCTCCAGCGCGTTATTATTCTAAATGAACATCGAGATTTGTGGAATAACATGTGACCTAGTATAAGCTAATGGGGAACCAAGAATCACCCGGTTAATTAAAGTATGCGTAAATCTATTACCATTGAAAAGCTTCTCTCCTAGATACACAGTCACGTTGTGTACAAACATAGGATATACATGTATGTCACTCGAAACTATTAAAGTAAATTTGTCATTTAGGGCAAAAAGATCGAATCCAACTTTGTTCATTGTCGATTACTTAGCACAAAACACATTTATTTGAATGTAATAAATGCAACATATACAGTATTATAGTTACCATGCATTTATTATCAATATGTATTTATGTAATCCTTACAATCGGTTTTTATTTATTAGCATGGACAATAGATATAGCTGTCACACTTTTTTGATGATATTATTCAACTTCTCTTTAACAAAATTAATACAATTTATCTAACACCGTAATGACATTTAAACACATTTAGTACTGGCCATTTTTAACACATGAAATCACGTTGAAGCTCACAGGCACTAGGCAATAACTAATAAAAGCGAAAAAACAATAAATAAAAATGAATTGAAGTTTATATGCCTTACACTCTAAGAGTATTATATATAACTATTTTCATATTCTTTGAAAACAACATGAAGTTTGAAACTGCAGTTGGAATATAACAGAAAGTTGGGAAGGTGTTTTATTATTGTTTTCCTATGTAAATTCTCTTAAACAGGGGGATCTTTCTCTATTTCTTCAAATATATATATATATATATATATATATATATATATATATATATATATATATAATTAGCGACATGGTAAGTATAAAGTGAACCATTAAACAGAGCCCATTAGCAGAGCTTCCAAAAGTTGATGGGTTAAATGAAGTAATTATGATGACAATCCGCGCCTTAAGCTACAGGCCGACTGCCCCCAAGGTATGTTATAGGTATAGAGAAACTCGCGCAGGCGCATTAATTGATAAGCATTCTGCTCACAGAGTGGTATAAAATAATATAACGTTCCATAAAACATAAACATATCACAACTTTACATCTGTGGAATCTATAGCCCTAAGGGTGGTGCAATTTTATCTTCAATATCTCCAACTACTTTTCCGTTTTTGATACACTAAAGTGGCATACAGAAAAAGAATATAAAAAGACAATTTCTCAAGATTTTTTCTTGTCTTTAAAAAAGATGATATTGTTTTTTATATATTGTATATAATTTAAAGGCGATATTATTCTTAAATAGGTAAGTACAACCACCGGCCGATAATCCGATCCTAATATCTGTAAAATTACAAGTCCAAAAGATACAATAGTAAATATGTTTGGTAACATACAATTCTGAGGACAATCCAATATGTAAGAGTCCAGGGGTTGATTCAGAAGATTATCCAAGATTAATTGAAAAGTTAATCCCCTTAAAAAGAAAATGATGATGTATATGTTGACTGATGGATTGATTTTTGCTCAAAGTTTTACTCAAGACTTTTTCACTTACACAATGGCAGTCATTGTATGGCTATAGGAGCCCATATTATTCAAGAAAACCACAGACATGGAGCTAATCTGTGACGAACGTTCTCATATTTGATGTGTAGATATGCACAATATATTAATAAAAGACTAGTGATCGTCAATAACACAAATAAATCAACAAAAAAAAAACCCCCAAAAAACAATCCTCTGTCAAAGGCCAGGCTGAACCCATACGATGAGACACAGCAACTTAACATGCTGTGAGTTCAAATCCAGCTCATGCTGTTTTCTTCTCCGGCCATACGTGGGAAGGTTTTCTTGGCATCTTGAGTACATGATAACCCACGAAAACTACGGCAGCCATGGGTATACGGCATTTTCACTATATGAAATCAGATCCAGTAGATGTACTCTACAAGACTACAGTGTACACTGACTTGTCGCTTACCATGTAAATATCAAGCATAGCATGAGCTGAAAGCTCACTGGTTGACTGTTATTTGAGTAGAAATGTCAATCATTAACACGATCCAGGATTTATTTATCTGATTGGTGTTTTACGCCGTACTCAAGAATATTTCACTTATACGACGGCTGCCAGCGTTATGGTGGGTGGAAACCGGGCACAGACCGGGGGAAACCCACGACCATCTGCAGGTTCCTGACAGACCTTCCCATGTATGGTTGGAGAGGAAGCCAGCATGAGCTGGGCTTGAACTCATAGCGACCGCATTGGTGAGAGGCTCCTAGGTTATTACGCTGCGCTACAGTGCTAACCGACTGAGCCACGGAGGCCCCCACATGACCCAGGAGAATCGTTTCAAAGTTCCCACATAAGCGAAAGATTTCACGTCAGTACACAAAGTACGAAAGCAAACATTTTTGCGATCTAAAAGAGGACAGTCTATAAGAGCCAGTGTTTGCTCAGATATCATTAGCGACAAATCATGAAATATAACAGACTGGTATTTTGTCGTGTACTTATATGATTTGCGTTTTACGCCGTACTCGCCATGTAGGAATGAAAACGGGCAGAGCCCAGGGGAACCCACGGCCATCCGAAAGTTGCTGACAGATCTTGCCGCGTATGACAAGAGAGAAAGGCAACATGGTTAGCACCACTCCTACAACATACTTTCTATAAAAATTAACATAGTAATTATTTCAGTGTAATAATGTCTGCGTTTTATCTCAAAGATTGAGAATCTCTTGGCATATAGTGATAATGGACGTAAAAAAATCGTGCATTTTTGGTGTTCATACCACAGAATTTCCAATTATACACCCATTATACACATGTACTAATATCACCATGATTTAAAGACCTTGTGATGTAGTAAAAAAAAACCCAAGAAAAAACAACAACAAAATAATAATGTCAATATATCACTGCGTATAAAGTTTTCTATGATATAGGACGTTAGATTAGATGTTGACAAGAGCACTCTAATGTTCTACTCCAGCTAAGTGCTTATTTAAACTTTTAAATAATATTTATAAATAACAGAAAAGCCAATCAGTACATCGAATTTTCATCATTTTATACATAGCTACAACAACAACAACAACAAAAAAAAACGTAACACGCAAAACAACAAACAATGACATGAGCTTTTTCACTTACAATGTTAGTTTCATACCATTTGTATAAGGCAGTGTGAGTATGTCACAGGCAAACGATTAAAAAGCACCGTCCTCGGACGAGTTGACATAAACCATTGACATACTGTCCTCTTCAACCACATATACAAATACACATGTACATCAGAAGTGATTATATAGGCATAAAGCATGATGAAATTAAGGTTGTTATTAAAAGACCCGTATTTGTTTTAATGTTCTATAATCCATATACATTATGTCATTCGGTCAACAGCGCCCGCATTCGACAACATAAATATATTATATTACACATATTGAACGGATATACGTAGGCCTCCATGTATTGGTAGCCATCTCCAGACCTATCAAAACAGAAGAAACTATGTGGTTGTTTTTTTTTCTTTATTACCGTTCCTCCACCTTTTCCTATTGATTCCACTACCGGCATTGTGGATAGGCAGGCACGCTACCTGAGGCAGTGGTATCAGTTGTAAAATCCGCCATAATATCTGTAAGGAGAGAAAACAACACACGTGACAATTTCCAAGTCTTACCAAAGCTGCTATTGTCAAAGGGCCATAAGGTATTGTGGCCTAAACGGATTCATGTATTTATTTGGTTTGTGTTTGACGCCTTACTCAAGAATATTTCACATATGCGACAGCAAGAAGCATTATGGAAGAAGGAAACCATGCAGAGCGGGGAGGAAACTCACGACCATCCGCAGGTTGTTGAAGACCTTCCCTCGTTCAGTACGACCATTCAGGTTACTGGAAAGTTTACGATTTAAAACCTGGAAACGAGGAACACATAGCTAAACACATTCAACCGGCTAAATTTAACACCGCCCCCCCCCCCCCCCTAGTTTTTGTAACTGTCGTTTGACGGCATTATCTCAAAAGGTACATGTAGCTCTGCTTAAAGTGTAAATTTTTCTAAAATATTAAATTACTTGTCATTGTTGACATAACATTTCAACCCTTGCCTGTTGTCTCCGTGGCAAACACATTCATGGGAAGTAACTCACATATATCGGTAAGTTACTGGAGGTTTACCTTGTAGGGTCTTCTCCCCTCAGTCCGTACGTTTCGGCCGATCGAGAAGTAAAAGCTCTGAGTCCGTGGTTGAGTCTTTCGGGCCGTAGCCGGTATGGTCGCTGTAACCTATAGTAAAAACATCTCCAGCATCAGTTTCCGTCTAACCACTACTTCATATTAAAAACAAAAAGACAAAAAAAATAAAATTGCAGTTGCGAAACCAAATAAATTACTTGTAGTCGTTTCATAGATTGGAAATGTTTAATCGAAGGCATTAGTACCCGAAGCGTGTACCTTATTCCCGAGAAAAATGTAAACAGTATTATTATGACAAAAAAGAAGTAATGATACTTCCAGGTAAATGTTAAACGTTTACCTCAGCTCGATCCCCTCGTACCAAGACATTTATCCAGCGAATTATACCATTTATTTTAAATTTAAAAAATGAATGTGTATGTATAGATGGTGTAGTCTATTTCACTAGGCGAGTCGCTACCCAAATTGCCTTGCTTTATTAACACGTAAAAATACAGCTCTACACATTGATATGCTCTTCCTCTATGTTATTGCTAAGAAAATGCAGTTGGAATACCTTTCCTAATCTACAATGGGGCTCAGCGCAGAGTAATGACCCAGGGGTCTCTCATCAAAGCGGTCGCTGTGAGTTCATGTCCATCTTATGCTGGCTTCCTCTCCGACCGTACATGGGAAGGTCTGTCAGCAACCTGCGGATGCTATGCCCGGTTTCCACCCACCATAATGCTGGCCGCCGTCGTATAAGTGAAATATTCTTGAGTATGGCGTAAAACACCAAATAAATAAATAAATAAATCTACAATGTTACATGCTGGGCCATGGGTGTGGAGAGTAATTTGTTTTACAATACATGACCGGCCCGGATATCACAGCTGAACAATTGTTGAGTACGACGTTAAACCCCAGGCACTCACTCACTCACAATACATGTAGCTCCCCCAACATGCGGTTAGAACAAACTCCGCGCTGTAACATAGCCACACGACTGTCTCAGCGAATATGCTACATTTTTATCTAACAGAATTTCCTAACACGCAACTCTACTGCTGTGAGATCATATCCCACAAGTGATCAAATAAAACTCCTTTGTGAAGGTTATATTAAACTAAAACGTGAGGGCAGTGTCAAATATGGCAGTGTCATAAACGGGGTTTAAATTTAAGTCGATAGCAGTTTGGGTGACTGGTGTTGCCCTTCTTTCAAACTCCGTCTAATATCCAGGATGCCACTGGTTTCTGAATAATTGGTATGTCACCGGAGGCAATGCATTCTTGGTGCCGAAAAAATGCTCATTGAATTTCACATTATAAATTAGAAAAAGTGTTCTAATTTCATTTTTTTTTCAATAATATGGAATTCCAACATACTGATGTGCAAAGCTTATAATGTTTCGTGTCACTGACTAAAGGCGATTTTGGTTGCGGGTACAGACAGTTGAATATAGGCGACTGGTTGGAACAAATAGACAAAAGTAGGCATGTCTTTACTTCTTTATTACCACTGTTACCATACTTGCATTTAATCTCACCTAATCATAAACAAAAGATTAGAGAGTTAGGCCTATTTAAACCATAAGTTGGTGAATGCTGGAAGAACACGATGCAAACTGTAGGTAATGCAGGCATTTTAAAGGGCACATGCTCTGCTGATAATCAGGTACCTTTATAACAAAGTTTTAGCAAAAGACGCGGGGAGTCAAGCATGCCATGTACAAATTGATTCAATCTCTCACTTACTCGTAGGCCTCTTCGAGCATGCGCACTCTGCTCGGTCGGCCATATTCCTCGAACATTCTCACGGCGTTAGTGACCGGAAGTCTTCTGTCATCTAAATCCCTCTGCGGGTGATCAGAACGGTTCACATAGTCACGGGTGTCGCCACGGAGGTCATCCACGGGCCCGCCAGTGTATAGCGTGTCATAACCCATCGAAGGCCTCACATCGAGACCATTCCTGTCAACAGGTCTATAGTTTGAAGCAACAGTTAGTGGGCTGTGGCGAGAGTAAATAGTACTACAGTACCGATAAAAAAGAATCCCGTTACTTACTTAATTGCTAGTTTAAACACTGCTCTTTAGTTATCGTTGGCGGCACCAGCTTAACATCGTGTTCTTTTGAGGAGTGCCACAAGTGAAAACTATTCTCAGAAATTGTCCCGCACCATGATAGGCACAGCGCCATCTGGATGTTTTCTAAGGAATGATAACTCAGTGTTATAATTCAGTAAGCTAAACCATAAAGCTAGATCGCTTAATTCTATGTGCTGAAATAACACCCTATCTCTGCTGAGATAACATCATATTGTTTTCGTATCACACAGCCGTTAGTCACCCCAAAAAACTCAGACATGGTTAAAAACTGCGAAGCATTAACATATTCGGCCTCAAAGACTGTCACAAGTACGACTGAAATCTCCTAGCATTGTTCTTTGACCAGAGTAATATGTTACGCATTTGCCAAAAAAGCGCCATTGCAAAGGCAGCGGTTAAAGATGCACTTCACCGATTAAGCTTGAATTACTGTAGACATAAATCATTCTCACTGGCTAAACCTTTAATTTCAATGGACTTTGCTCGGTAAGGCGGATACTAAAAAAGTGCAAATTTCAAAATCCCAGCACAATTCTGAGAATTTTCAAATCAGAAGTATAAGTCTCCAGAAAAGAAGTGGTTACTTAGCAATAACCCGCCAAAAAAGCGCTCTCGATCAAAAAAGTGAATTTTTCGTTCAAACGAGGCACTGCGTTTTTAGTTTGCAGTATGAAGGTCAACGTTACATAGAACATTATCTTTATTGAAAATTTCATGTGTGCATTTTTTTCGAGATGTCAAAGCTTCGCTTTGGTTATCGTTTGTCTTAATATGTAAAACATAAACTTTATAATGTGACCAGTTTTGTCATATTTTGGCTAGTTTAATGTCCGCTTGTCCGCCATATTAACTCAGGCATCTTCCACTGTACAGTGAACTAACGAACTCGCTTTGAGAACAGGTTGCACCTCGGGGAAGAGTTCGAATATTTGTGTCTTTTCGTTCTTCTTTTGGAGCATGCTTTTCTGTGAGTAAAGATAGAGGCAGTGTTGCCTTAAACAAATGTTATCATGATCTAGAATGATTAGGCTATGGTATTGCATAAGATTTGGCAACTAGACCCATAGCTGTCATTAACATTCACATGTTATGCGTAGCTAAAGTGTGCTCAGCAGCTTCCAGTTGCATACATTCGTTTACAGCTGGTTCTGTGAAAGACCCCAGTGTCAGCCCGTAGTAAACTATCACAGAGCTCGGTCCACACCTTCGATAATTAGTTGATAAGTGTGAAATTATGCCGGTTATACTCTGTACAAGGCAGGTATTAGCAAGGGGAGGTAACTGTAGCAGTTACCGAGAACATTCTATCACTGCAGCTGTTTATGAGAACGTGAAGCCAAAGTTTAGCCTAAAACGTCGATGATGTATGTTTACACGGTGTTTGGATGACTAATGTAAGACTACTCCCGTATTATTCGAGTTTCTCCACACCTTTATAAACCAACTCATACATCTTCAAAAATAAACTAGAAGATCTTAAACAAAGTCGCCATTCAATCGTAGAAGTGCACGGGTGTGTCAAATGCCCATCCAAAGGCTGTGAACATAATTTCTTTGTAATCCATACATAATCATTAAAGGTTGCGTGCTTTAGCCGGTAAAAAAAACCTAAAAAAGGGTTTTGAAAAGTGTGAAAGCCAATTCTTATCATGCACCGATGCGCGTGAATTTTACTGCTTTTTAGTCTACCATGGTACCTGTACGTCGTTTTAAGTTCTATAACGATTGGGTACTTGATGACTGTTAAAGGTGTGATCTGTTAAAGGGGTGAAGGCTGTGAAGAATTCTCATTAAATAGATCATTCCAAATAGATCCCTTTTTCACGACTTAAGCTGTCCAAGGCTTAGTTAATAGCCTCTATTTCCCGTGTAAACTGAAGTGCCATATCTCTTTAATGGGACAGTGGGCGATCGATAACAAAGGCGGCACAATCTATCCAAAAAGTGCATGGGTGTGTCAGATATCTATAAATAAGCTTTGAACATAATAATTCGTAAATCATAATTATATATACAAAAGATTGGCATCGGTTGCCTGTAAGGAAAACCTGAAAAGGCTTTTGAAAGATCTGAAAGTCACTGAAATCACGGGTATCGCCTTGTGTGCGTTACCCTACTGTGTTGTACATCTTAGTACTTAGTTAAATTGTAACAGCTGGATAGTTGATTTCATTTAACAAAGTGAAAGCTGGGAGATGCCCACTATATCAAGGTCGTTGCCCAAAATCGTGACTAAAACTGTTCTAAGTTTTTAAAGTTAGTAAATAACATCCCTTTTCATCGACCGAAATGGCTGTCTTTAAAAACTTGTGTTAAAGAGATGAATTTAACCCGGTTTTCTTTTTTTTTTTTTTGATTGGTAAAACTAATTCTTTTATAATTATTGCAACGAAGAACAATCATAAATTGTGTAATCGTGCATGGAATCGTTTTAGGTATGATATATTACCTGTTAAGGCCTGCACCTGTAACCAAACCACATTTACACCTTTACACGTGTCACCCCCCACCCCAACCCCCCCAACCCCACCACACACACACAAACCCTTTGCGAGATTATGGGTTAGCGCAATCTTGGAGTACTACAAGCAATCTCACCTTATAGCGCGACTATTAGAGTGTCGTGTGACATAGCTGTCAAGTCAAGCTTAGTTCATAGAGAGGAGCAAGCTCATTACATACACTTCAAAACTGTGATATCACTGGTCGCCTTCCACCAAAAAAATTTATAAGAAAGCTGCGACTCGAGATGTAGCTATATTGATCTTCCTGTGAATCCTTGAAAGAGATACTCTGTGGATTTATGTGTTCACTTTCAACTTTTATAAAGGAGTATACATGTAGACTAAACTGAACTATAAACGTATCATTTGCAGGCGAGTTAGCAATATTGAAGAGAAACATGAGCTAAAGTCACCAGAAACACAACATGGTATGACAAAATCTGTATAAACGGTGATTTGAAATATAGTCGTACTTTTATGTCATGATGCCTGTGTCAGATAGCTCCACACTACTGTTGGTCCTAATTAAATGATCTAATTATTTGGAGTAGGTAAAAAAGCGAACCAATTGCCCAGTTTGAAGTCAGTGATCCGCATTGCTATAACCTTTTTCACCAATTCACACATTGTGTTGTTATTAAACGTGAAACGAACCCTACTCTGTAGCAGATTTTCTGCAAGACGCGGGATAAGGTGAATTTGCCTGTGGTTTTGCAAGACAAATGTTAGCGTACTTTCTGCGCATGCTCCTCGGGAACCTCCGGTTGGAGAAGTAAAAGCTCGGGTGGAACACAGGGTACCTAACTGGAGTTCTGAGCCTTCGCCCCAAACCGTAAGATCTCGGGGGCAAGCTGTCCACGTGCAACACTTTTCTGTGACTGGATTTTAGAAAGCAAATTACATTAAAAAACCTTAATAAAGCAATGAAGCAAATGGCGAAAACCGCCCTGCATTCCATTTACAAAATGAAGCGATTAACGCTTGCTCTGCACAGTTTTTAGACTGTAGTATGCATTGATGGCGCTATCCTCGTATTAATTCCCATGAGGTTAGGTAAAAGAAATACCCAAAATACTGTCATACTGTCAAAAATACTGGAAATACCACAGAATGCTCTATCAAAATCTAGCTTTATTTTTTGTTGATTGTAATTTTTTTTTAAATGAGGCGTAGTTTGCATTGGCTCATTTATTCTAGGCATAACCAAAAGAATTACATTCCAAAGGCGGAAGTTCCAAAGCCCAATTCACTTCAGTCGGTCCAAAAACTCCACAATAGAAATAATTTTAAAAAATATATTTCAAAAAAGTAGTTTTGGATACACTTTACAGTGGTATTTCCATAGACTCTGCGTTTGGTTTTCTTCTTACATTTTAAGATTTTTTACGTCTTTAGTTATAGCTATTAAAAACAGAGCTTTTCGAAACAACATAATTGTTAGCATATTAGGAATTTAACATGATTAGTTCTAGCAGAAATGCCCCCCTCAACACGATGAGGAATATCACCACATTCTGTTATACATCTAGGGGCCACCAGAAAGTTAATAATCAAGAGTCAGTAGGCACTTCAACAAAGACATGGAGATATTAGACTTTAACATCCTTCCATCAGAAGACCATGAACTGAAGGATAATAAATTTTTGACCTGAACCCCAGCCCAAGATACAAAGATAATTATTCCGTACAGGAACTTAACATGTGTAAAATAAACGTACACCACAGATAAAAAAGGAACAGAGACATTTAACCAGAAATAATTTTGATAATTTGTTTTTTCTTTTTTCTTATGAAAAAATCAAACAATAACAGTGTTTTCTTACGTTGTTGGTTTTTACTGCCAAGTTTTTCACATTTTTGGCGCAATTGAAAATCATCAATATTGATAAGAACGATCTTTAGGCATTTTTTCAGAGATGACTTTACTGACTTAAACACTTTTCCAAAATCTTTTGCCGACAAAAAAGTGAGAAACGATATGACGTCACATCATTTACATATAATGCGAAAGGCTACTTTATGCTACTATAATTCAAATGCCTTACGCATTAAAATAGTGATGATGACAGCTTTGCTTAGGGCTTAGAATGACACTTGCATCGTTTCATCGTTCATATTCATTTGAATATGAGAAACAAATCACGCGGAATATGTACTACAATAGCTTTGTACATTTATCAAAGAAATAAATGCACAAAAATGCTTTTTAATATTATCAACAGAAGATGACAAATGGTGCTTAAAAATAATAAAGACAATATAAAAATACTTCAGATCTTTACAAAAGCGATTACAAGCAAAATAGTTTTGGAATGAACTGTCTCACATTTCTCTCACGTATTCCATCCTTGGATCCGCAATGTCAAGATCCTGGCGATAGTTCGGGTTCCCGATACCTCGTCCGTAGTCACCATTCCGGAAGTCTTCGGCGTAAATGTACGGATAGCGTCTGGATAAACAAACAAACAAACAAACAACAACAACAACGTCATCTTGTAGAACGCTTTCGTGTGACTGACATATCGTGATGTTAAAGCAACTAGGCCTTCACTTCTGGACACACCCACTCCCACCACCCTCATAGCCCTACCGTGGTGTGTGTTATACCCTACATTTCGCAATGTAAATTCTGTGTAACTATTGCATGTACTGGTAACCACAGGGGAAGGGGATGCCATACATACGAGATATGTCGTAAACTTGCGCTGTGACAAAGGAGATTGACTGCGTATGTCAGATACGAGGCATCTCGTAGCAGATTCTTTGAGAAATAAATGTTGCAGTTGGCATGCACGGAACCAAACTACGAAATAACTCGTATGAAAAGTAAATCCCTCAATGTTTATAAATGTTTTTTTTTTGAGAAATACAAGAAATTAGCTCTTTGTCTCATTCAAAACCAAAGAAATAGCAAACGAGAACAAAAAAAATCTCGTTGCCTTTTACATTTAAACATATATTTTGAAGACGGGGCATACTACATTTCTTTTTTTTTTTTTGTCTATTCTCTTGATAAGTAAATATGTAAGTAAATATGTATCCAAACGGATTGCAATCCGTTCTCAAAGAAAACTGAAACCGTGATTGGCTAAGCAAAGGAAAACTGACGTTAACAAACCAGGATATTAAAACGAGGCTGAAGTTGAACAAACCTGATTTACCAAACCAAACGTCAACCTTTTTATCAAAAACGAACCAAGTTGGCATGAACAAATCGAACTGATATACTTCAGTTCAAAGGTAGTGTAAACAGACCATGTTGATCATGTAACTGTTAGCACCACTGTGCTACTTACTGTGGATAGTCCGTGATTTCCCCCAACACCCTGGGATCCAACGTTCCGTCACTGCTTATCTCCCCCTGTCTAGTTTTTCTGTTGTAGTGATAGAATGTATAACAAATACAATGGCCGACAATTTACCGAATTTTATTTTCAGGAGACTCGCTAGTCCACGTAGGTCGATGGGGATAACATGGGAGATGTCACAAACCAACCCGGCCAAACCCGACAAAAGGACGCTATTTTACAGCAGATTCTAGGGACGCAAATCTGTCAAAACCAGTGTGAAATAGCTGGACTGTCCATTTGGTATGCAAATGAAGAAAAAAAATACACTTTAAAGAGGTGAATGCTTTTTTTCATTCTTTTGCCATCGTCTTTTTGTTTTTTTGTTTTTTTTTTTTGTTTTTTTTTTATTTGATTGGTGTTTCACGCTGTACTAAAGAATATTTCAACGGCCAACATTATGGTGGTGGCAGGCTGCTGGCAGACTTCCACGGCCGGGGAGGAAGCCAGCATGAGCTGGACTTAAACTCACAGCGACCGCATTGGTGAGAGACTCCTGGGTCATTACGCTGCGTCTGCTTTTCTGTTGGCCCACTGGACAATTGAGCCTAACAAAAAACTATATAGTGGGAAGCACATTTTGTTCTGCATATCTATATATTTAAACGATTCCTGTAATGAAACTCTAAAGCGATGATTATGGTTTTAGGGCAAATGAAAAATGTTATGCAATAAACCAAAAAATGAATAAATAAGTACATTAATTTAAAAAAAAAATCAAATATGAGTACATTGTATATCTTTTATTCTCTTCTCTATTGTATACCTATTGTCCTTTTTCCCAGCTTAGCGCCCCATTCGGATTCCACCGAGTGGTTTTGACAGCTATCATTTGACCTAACTACATAATTTTCGAACTGACACCTGGGACCTTAGAGAAAAAGTAGCTTAAAGCCATTTTCACGCCTCACGAGGAAAGTTGAGTCAGTCTTTCGTACTTGTACATGTTCATACAAACGCTAAACGGAGCCTTAAGAAACAAAAAGCAATAGCCTTATGTACATTTTAAATAGCACTACCATTGATATTAGCAAAACCACTAGAGATCCTGAATAAGTACATGTATAGCGTTTATCGTTTTTCAGGTAGACTAACAATCGTTCCAAAAGTTAGATGATTTGCTTCCCTTTGCTGTGGACTAGTAATCCGTATGTAGTGATATTTACCAGATTGTTTTCTCACCTGTCTTGTGACCTTTTCTTCAGACAAATGAGGATGGTCATAACAATGAGGATAATGAGAACGAGTCCTCCAACTCCTCCACCTACACCCAGGATGATCTTTTGTTCCTCAGTAAGAGTCGAGAATACCGCAGGTTTCACAGGGGGCACTAGGTATTCAACAACATCAACAGCACTACATATTATGTAAAATAACATTTGTGAAGCCTAAAACTGAGCGTACACTCAAAAAATTAATCTGTTGCTGTTCTCAGAAATTCTGTCGCCTGCGTGATGTATTCTGCTATTGCTACAGAGTACACTGTTAAATATAACACACATATACTACTAATGCAACATGAAGAATAACAAACGGGCCCAGTTGGCTCCGTTGGTAGAGCATCCGCTTCGGGGTTGGGGTCAATCCATGGTCTGGTCACACCTAAGACTTTAAAAGAGGAATCTGCAACTTCCTGGTTTGGCGTTCAACATTTAGGGGATGGTGGAACCATTGGTTGGCTCGTATCAGTATAATGGCTCGGTAAAGGCGGCTTACTTGTTTTCGGTAAGCCGCTCTCCGTGAAGCGGCAGTAGATAAAAGAGGGGTGGAAATCCAGCAACAAGGAGGCATATTACACGTACATGCACTCTAAGAGCTCCTCCATCGTCATATGACTCGATAACTCGATAACTTAAGTATGACGTTACCACCTAAGCACTGACGTGGCCACCTAAGCACTCACGTTAACACCTAAACACTCACTCACTCATTAAACATTAACAGGATTCTATGTTGAATACGACAGAATATGATGCTATAATAACACAATGCACTCTACCACCACTAACACAAGAGGCTTTCTGTTAAAACCGGTAGATTAATTTTTCCCGTGTAATGTATATGGAAAAAAATAAACGATCAACGTTTAGACAATCGTGGATGAAAGAGCAAACAAATAAATCCTCCAGCATACGCTCGTGTTAATGCACATGGTGTTCTTCTGCGATCCTTATGCGCGCACTTACTTATACGTGCGTGTACTTATACGCGCATGTATTTTTACGTGCATGTACTTATACGTGCATGTACTTTAAAAACAGGGGCCTCCGTGGCTCAGTCGGCTAGCGCGCTAGCGCAGCGTAATGACCCAGGAGCCTCTCACCAATGCGGTCGATGTGAGTTCAAGTCCAGCTCATGCTGGTTTCCTCTCCGGCCGTAAGTGGGAAGGTCTGCCAGCAACCTGCGGATGGTCGTGGGTTTCCCCCGGGCTGTGCCCGGTTTCCACCCACCATAATGCTGGCCGCCGTCGTATAAGTGAAATATTCTTGAGTACGGCGCAAAACACCAATCAAATAAATACATAAACTTTTAAAACTGTCGGCAAGGCTGCGTATAAGCAGACTTGATTCACTGGTAGCTGTTTAAGATGTATTTCACAGCACAATCCGTTAAGCACCGTGGGGACAAGGTTGTACTCGTCATGTATGTGATTTTTTTTGTTCAGTATAAAATACACTTGAAAATGTACTGAAATATGTGAATTTAGGAACTAGTCATTCTGGAATAATAATTGATATGTAGCCTACATCATCGGCACTCGTATTTTGTGCACACTGCTAATGTGGTAAGATTTTAAAAACCCTGGTATTTTTTAAACCATGAGTTTAATTGTAATTATTGTCATAAAATAGTTTTTAAAGGATGAAACTTTTCACTATATGTGTCTTCTACATGACGTTTTTCAATGTCGAAACCCGGAAACATAGTATTTAAGAAAACCCGTTACAGATAAAAGCTAACGGATGAGGTACTCCATGGATGAGCTTCATGTGCAAAATGTTTGGATTTAATAACAAATTATTGTGAAAAGATTTCAACCTTTGACCATGCTGACCAAACCTATATGTTGCCACCCTTAAGAATACCGGAGCAGGAATGAATGGATCAAGGGATACCTGGAGATTAACGTCATGCTTTTGTCAGCTATATGGCGACGATGACTCACTAGATTTGTGTATACATACTGTGTCTCCTTGTGGCAAAGTCCATAGTGCTGCCATAGTGCTGCCGCTACCCGAAGTAACACGCCGAAGACACCAGACATACCACCCCACCCAGTCACATTATGCTGACACCAGGCCAACCAGTCATGTTTCCTTACTCTAAACTCTCTGCACTGAACGCCAATCCAGGGAGCAAGAGGTACCATTTTTAATGTCCCTGGGAGACACCCCGGAGCAGGAATGTCTACAGCTACATCCGCAACAAGTAAATATAAAATTATTTTTGTTATCAGGCTTCTTTCTAGAGATTCCTTTATTCAGCCAGACTTACCACACTTTGGTTTGGTTGTAAAGTTCCACTGTTGGTTTTCCTGGCACACGACTGTCTCACTCTCTGCCTGAAGGGTATAATTGTATAGACATCGCAGCTTTACGACTGTGCCCACATCTGTTTGACCCTTGGACACTTGGAGTGTAGAGTTGTTTGTCAGAACGTTATTGACCAAGGAATATGGAGGAACGATCGATTCACACTCTGTGAGGAAATAGACAAGAGAAACCACTTATCATTGAGCTGTCTTTGACCTTAGTAAAAATTCAAAACTTCGTAGGGTTGCTTATTTTTGATACTATGGAAGGATTTGTTTTAAACAATGTCGATGAGGTGGTCAAAATTTTAATTTTTTAGGATCTAACAAGAAATTGAAAAATTGTTATTCAAAATTTGACTGAAGAAAGGATCCGCGGGTAGAATTGGTGTCGGGGTCCGGTTTCAGGAAACTCTACAAGATTGTTTGCCTACACAAAACCGTGTTGCCAAGAAAAATGACAGCTTACTCATGCTATGTTTATGTTTTGTTTTCTAACGTAAGCAATATACTGAAAAATATAGGGAAGTTCCATGAAACCTGGCTTTTGGGGGAAAAATGGTATGTGAATACTGATTCAAAACTTCACGTAGAACATGTCTTGCGCCTGTACAACATCATTGAAAAGTGCTGACTGCTTCTATTTGTATGATTCCATCATATATTCTTCCGTTGCATTTACGTTTTCATGTCATTAAAATGTGAGGACAATACAGATTTTGAGTACGTCTATCACGCTGTCGTCGTGGCTCTGTTTTTAACCTCTGTGCTGTACGTCTATCACACTGTCGTCTTTGCTCTGTTTTTACTCTCTGAGCTGTACGTATTTTACTACATTTCTGTACATTCTTAGTTCTTTAGAGATTTGTGACAAACGTCGATTTGGGAATTGGCCTCGCAATTATTGACATGGAACGTTTATTTTGGTTGATGGATCGTACACGAATGTCTGTTTCGAGACATAGATGTGAAGTGTAACTGTTCAACTTCTTAAAAAATGATGAAAAAGGAACAAAAAGAAAAACACAATAATTTGGTGTAACTGCTAGATATGTTGTAGAGCAGGAGCTTACCACAGAAAGAGTAGAGTTTTGCTGATGGAAGAAAGCACAGTTCCTGTGACAAATCAGCAGCCTATAGTAATTGACAGACGATTTGCCCCACGTGCAACGTTAAGATGCAATTATTGTTGAAAGACACGCGGATTTCGACGGATATCAGACAATGAAAATGGGCGTAAGAGAGCCTTCGACCGTTAATTGACCCCAGAAACCGTGAGAGGTTTGAAATCCAGAAGCCCACTCTGTAAAACTACTTATGGATATGCATGGACTATAATATAATGCTTGTTTATACTATGTGGTATATTGTAAAATATTAGCTTTGCAGAGAAATTGTTTAATTGCTTGTTAATTGTTTACCGGATAGCTTCGTTGATTTTATAATTTAGTCATTTGTCCAACGTTTACTTTGAGTAAGGCAAATGTTCTGTTAGGCGTGTAATTTAAGAATAAAGGACGGATTATCTGAATACATGTATGCCTTCCGAGTTTCCCCACAACATTTCACCAGATAAACTCCGTACGTGCCTCGTGCATTGCAGAGGGAGCAAGGAACTATATCCTCGAGTACGGGGGAAATTTCCTTAAGGTTTATGCAGATTAGGCAATGAATATCATCACACATCTTACGCAGTGTCACAGATACAAGTCAGTTTAACTATTTATTTATTTCATTTTAGTCAGTAGTAGGAGTGGAGAAAGCCGCAGTACGAGAGATAAACCACTGAATATAGACAAGTTACTTGACCGCTTTCCTAAGACTGCCTTACATCTGCAGACTAGCGTATGAACACCGTAATGGTAAAAGACAAAGAGCCTTCAACAAAGTCGACAAGGCTCCAGTCTTCAAATTCCCTGCCTAAGACCGAGATTTAAACTCATGTCGTGTGTGCTCCATCGGTTAAAAGGCAAACACCTTAATGTCCCCTAAGATTTAATTTCAGCGGGTAATGCACAAATGTAAGAGACACAATAAAGTACAGGATATCGTGGAGGATTATGGCTGGCGGTACAAGTTCTGTTTGTTACTCATATGGGTGTGGGTTTACACATGGCCAGACATTATCATATCATTTACTCTCCAACAGGCACTTAGCAGGAAAGCATAATTTGAATGCTATCTATTTGGTACATGTATCGCTCGGCTTGCCCCACATAATATACACTAAACACTCAACAATTTCGACCATAGACGTAAGGCATGTTTTGACATATTACAGGAAAGTTTTCTGATCATGACATGTATTTTCTTTCCTTAACTTCTCACCAGTTCACGTGTCCCCATATCTGAACAAACCTTTAAAGCAGAAGAAAATTTTAGTTATCAATCAAATACGATTGAAAAGAGTATACATTTCCTCGCAGGTGCATGCCATAAAAAATTTCTAGTATGTACCTCAAGTTGAAAAATTATAAATAAAATCAGCGCTAGAATCCGCTGTGGGCGACTCCATTTTGCTTAAGAACTAGTCCTGATGTCCTTTGTGTTAGGAGGAGAATTGCCGTCGGAAACCGCCGAAGGGCGGTTCGTACATTTCCGGTAGAACTCTTCTTTGCACAAGGTAGTGAACAGTACAGTTAGCTTTCTGCTTGACGATCGGGAAACCGGAATGTTGGACGTTGGTTCCTAGTTTACACAAACAAGTCGGCAGTTTAAACGACTCTCATTGGCTGAGAGGCAACACACTCCCAACGTAAATTACAGGGTGTTAAAGATGGAGAACGCGATGCACTCGGCGATTATGCCAGCTTTGCCGTTTTCAGGTTTCCGTGTATTTTGAGGAAAACTCGAAAAATTATGCAGCAGGTACCATCAGATAGAAAAAAATGTGCTGTTTTCAGCCTGTAGTGCCATATTTTAAAGTTTTCTTCTCCTTTAAGTTTTCAGATCTTGTAACTTGTGAATTTTAATTGCATCTACATGTAGGTAAAAGAGTGCTTCACCGGTCAAATTTATTGAGGATTGGGCGCAAGCGTGAGCAAAGATGGAAGTCTTGCAAATTATTAAAGGCATACTGGAAAAAGTGAAGCACCGCCGTATACAGTGACATACTGTACAACTATTCCAGTATTTTATTTGGCGACATTACACAATGTATGAATTTTAAGGCAAAAGAACGAATAATATTATGTGAAGAAAGGGTTTCACCCTACGTTATAATGGATCTACTAGGCACTTTTGTTAAAAGGGAAAGCACTCAATTGTACGAAAGTAATTATACGAACTGTAAACATTGCATTTTGAAGAAATCATGTGAGTTGTTGTGTCGTACCCAGAGAGTTCCTTGGCAATATGATATTCCAATGTACTTCAACACAAATCACGAATAATGCTTTGATTTTGTTTGATAAAGGCCTTCGAACAGTATTTTATTTTGTTTTGTCTTTTTTGTGAGAAAACGGTCTTAATGCAAATCAAGAACATCATTTTTGCTAGAATGGCAACACTCTCAAACATGTACAGATTCAAAACACGGCACATCTGTAACCTTAGACAACAGACATAATGATAGAATAATCGCTGAAGAGGTACTCATTCAAGGAAAGAAGAAAACAAATACAACTAATCAAGTGGTTTGAAGGAACAAAATTTTCAGAAACCAACATCTGTTGGGAAAATGTAGTTCCCAGATTTACATACGGTCTCAGATACATGGGCAACTAATTGTATCAATTGCTGAACGGAAAAAAGCAGTTCTCTCAATGTGATGACGGTTGTGTTTTAGTTTTAAACCAAAGTAATAAATTTACACGATATTTAGTTCAGGGGACACGTGTCAATTACATGATTATTTGTATGTTAATTTGATTTTTAAGGCTTTTTTGAAAAAATTGTATATGGCCGTTGTCATGTTCATGGCTGGGGCAAACTAGAGTGCCCAGAGAACCTTTCATCACGCACTTCAAATCCACAAGCGCCGTCAGTTATTCTTTACGAATTGCACGTTAAAGGGATAGAGAATCGATTCTGATTAGCTAGTGTGAGAGAGCGGCAAATCCAGGCTATGCCTTGTGTATGCTGAACATTTAGCATGGAACGTTTATTCAAGCGTTACCAAGGCTGAAAGATTTAACCTAGGATATCCTATCTCCACCTTATCAGCCAAGCATTAACCAATGCTGATTATAGCTGCTAGGCGGCCACCTCTTAGTGCTTCTATACCCATTTTTTTTTTTAAGAAAATGTTTAAGCCAAACATGATTCAGACTGGTGTAAGTACGTATACGTGGGTGTGAGCCGGTGCATGGCAAAAAAGCCTGCACAAAATTTCAACACAATTGCACTATACACTTCCAATCATGATGAGTAAGTGGGCATGTATTAGGCTTACATAAAAGGTTGGAATAGATTGGTGTATGGGAGCCGGATACGGCCTTCAAGTCTACGTAACATAATGAACATCACCAATCCTTACCTTTAACCCTCCGAACACACATACACACCAGGCATACGTTCTCTTTAGGGTAGATAGCTTCGAAAGGCGAGTTTATTGTCCTATGAGGCGAAATTTTGCGGATAATGGTTTTATATCACTTCAAAATAAAGTTGCGCATGACAGGTTCTTTTCATTCAAAAACCCCAGTTTTCATGCAGACGCTCTAAACGCTGTTTGTAAAATAAGCAGCCCATTCCCTCCTTTATCCTTGCATATGATGTATACTACCGGCTGATTGTTACATGCACATTGCCATCAATGATAAATCATCTGTAAGATGTTCAAAAATTTGTACTCCGTGATAGATATAATGACTTATTGGAGATCTTTGCACCACAATACTAGTATATACCGACGTGCGCTTCAAGCATAGCATGTAAGCATCGACGCATGTGCGTTTTATTCGCCATATGGTGCAATTTTCTTTTTGGTATTTTTACCCTCTAATAAATTGTATAAACTTTAGTATACGTCTGCCACAGTCTGTCAGACAATAGAGGTACATAACCAAGTCCACATTATTACATATTTCTATGTCAAAATGTACCCTCATCGTACGGTATCTCTTCAATCTCTAACCTATCCTTGTTTCATTTTCAACGTTTAAACAGTAAATTTGTTACTGATTACCTGTCAGAATCTGTAACTTACCTTATATGTATTGCCTGTATATATAAGGTGACGTAATCACAGGATATATGCTGTATATACTATTATACATACTGTTGTATGTTATATACGGTGACTTAACTATAACTGATGTATGTTACATACGGTGACTTAACTATAACTGGTGTATGTTATATACGGTGACTTAACTATAACTGATGTATATTATATACGGTGACTTAACTATAACTGATGTATGTTATATACGGTGACTTAACTATAACTGATGTATGTTATATACGGTGACTTAACTATAACTGATGTATGTTATATACGGTGACTTAACTATAACTGATGCATATTATATACGGTGACTTAACTATAACTGATGGAGGCATTCACTTTCCGCATACAGCGGTTTAACAATAAATCCTGTATGTATTTACTCCCTGCATACAGTGACTTAATTATAAAGTACTCATCATAGGCTGCATTTATTCTTTATACTCAAGCCTTGATATAATTACACGTGGCATGACACATATAACTTACATGATGGATATAATATTTTCTCCTCCACACAGCCTATTAATATACCGAAATGTTGTTGATCGTTTTATGATTGGCTGAACACAAAACTTACGGCATTTCATATAGAGAAGTGTCAATCCACGATATGTTTCATTCGCACACTGTGTAGTTTTCACATGCTCCTAATTGTGCGTTTCATTTTTTTCTAGTATTATAGACTGGTTGCAATGATTCCACTTTACCAATGGTTAATTCGAAAGAAAACTGATGCTCTACTGGATTAGACATACAAGCATAACTGCATATCTTACTGCCAGACGCTCATGTTACCTCCTTCAAAGGAATATTTTGTTCTATATATATATATGCACCTTAGTAATCTTCATTCTTAACACAATATATAAAAGGACCACTGCAGTTCCAAACTTACAGTTATACTTACTTTTCGACATAGCAAATGGTAGGGTTAATCGTCCTGCTTGATCTGTTACTTCCAAATATTCGACTTCTATAGGGGCTTAGGTCATCCACGGTTACCATATACCCGATACATGTACACTCCTTATTTACACCTTCAGTACGTGTAACGGCTCTCAATGAAAAAAAAAAGGTAGCACCTAACACAAGTTTCAGGCTTTCCTCTCATCGCAGGCCACCTATAAATAGAAGAAAAAACTCCGCGATTTCTACAACGGACTACTTTTTAAATGAGTCACAGAATGCATTGAACTCCTGTCAGTATATGTTTGGAATAGGGTTGTCTTTGTGGAAAGATTAGTCAGCTAGTTCTGCGTGTGCCCTGCACGTGTTTGGCATGTACCTGTTGACGGTTGGTGTTTTTTCTCGGGCACTCCGCTTTCTCCTACCGAGAAATCTGACTGCCGCTGAAAAAGTGAAAATTTCTGAGGTATGGCATTAGACAACAACCGAATACATAAATACATTGTACACAGTGATTTCTTATTTGAGCGTATGGCGACAAGTCTATAATCATGAAAGAAAAGAAAATAGATCTCGCCTAATCTGTAGGGACAGATCAGTAGCTAAAAATGTATTAACTAAAAAAAGTTTTCATCTCTTTCTTAAATATTCAGAGTGAAATGTATGCTACTGTTGTCTCCCACACAGTGATGATTACGTCAACCGATCTGTACAATCCGCCACGTGCAGTCTAGTAGCAGCAGGTCAGTCCTGATTCAACATGGATTTACACAAAATCTAACCGCACTGCTGATGTGACTATCATGTATGTATTCTTCCGCGCAGACGGCAGAGATTGAGCTCGGGCTCTGTGAGTAGAGACAGCTTTCTGTGGTTGAAGCCAAGCGCGTCAAAGCAGAAACCGCCCCTTTGCTTTCTGCTACTACGCGAACCGGTACACATAAGGTAGTGGTTTGCTCAAAAACCGAGCTACACCCGAGGGAGGAGACGGGCTGGGTTGGGGGATGGAATGGCAGTTTACTGTCACGGGTGACTGCCATCAGTCAACACAAGATTCAATGAAAACCAGGGCTTTATGAAAGGAAGGGAAAAGGCGTGCCTGAAAGACAGGCATGTCAATGAAACATATAAATATATAAGATATAGCGCATGCGTGTGGACACTAGGCATCAGAATAAAAACTTAAGGTATTAGCTACACCTGTATAAATATATATGATTCTTTGTTATTTCAACAGCTTTCCAAATCACTGAATTATTTTCTGTAACCTTTTACGCCTATGTAAATATTGATAAAAGAACACACATGCATGTATCGAGTTTTAAAAAAGAACGTTGCGTTTTAGATGGCGGTTTGGGGTATTTATTGAGAGGGAGTTTTAAGTTATTTTTAATTTGAATGCAAGTATATAACATAACACACGTCAAAAGATCCCTTATACTTTACATCTATAACACCACGTGACGTCAACTTTTCTCATGCTTCAAGTACAATCAAGCAATGATCTCACAGGCACAACATTTTAAATAACTTATAAAGAGTTTACATCCGTGTGGGCTTTTATAGAGACGTTCGCATATGTTAGTAAATTCTCAGGGTGTTCCACATGCGTACGTGGGCAGGATGTACCCTTGAAAGTAACATGTATTGTTTTGTTTGTGGTACTCGAATTCTATACTACTTTCAGAATCACAATTCCCACCATTTATCAGAATTCTACACTAGATATCCTGGACAATTGTTACTTTCAGACATTTACTTTATGAATCATTTGTTTTGCAAAAATATTACCACTGAGCGGTGTTTTTTTTTTTTAATATTACAAAATTTAAAAAAATATAGAATATTATAGCAATTCTGTGACTTAATAATTACAGAAGTAAACTTACAAAAGCAGATTGCAGATAAAAAGTAAATGTGATCAGCCTATTTTATGGCCGCAATATCTCTAGATTCAAATTCAGTTTTAGATAAACTTTATATGTTCGATATGCCACATGCTCTTGGTAAACAATTCCCTGTAGGGTCTTGGGCGCCATATTGGTGATACTTCATCCAAACTGGGCAATGGTTTCCTTTTGCAGTGTTAACATTTTCTTAACTGTTAAATACTAATTTGTATTATTCTAGATCAGTTATGTCTAATACATTGATATTAACATAATTACACCTCCACCCCCCACCCCCACCCCGTCTCTCTCACCCCCTCCACCCGGCTTCTGCTTGAGCCATGGTGCCGGGGTGGTGTGATAAAGATTATACCTGTGAAATTAGAATAGATCCCTAAAAAATGATAACAGGTCTTGTTTCAATGGCCACGCCTTATCATTCACCAACCGTTTTACTGTCGTATCTACTCTGCTTTACACTCGCCATGCCGCAGTATCTCATGTTCTTCTGGTTGTCACGCATTGCGCGAAACCATAACATACATGTAGCATGTCGGCCAAGCGTTTAGTTTGAATGCGCATAAATTGTGTCAATATGGTGATACTAACTGAGCCGCTATATTTCATGTCAGAGTCCAAATTTAAAAGAAATGCTACATTATGTATTTAGTGTTGATGCACACTACTACAGAAGAGCTGGGGCGGTGGAAAGGGTACTTTTGAACAATGCGTAAACCAAACCGCGACTGCTGGAATTGAATTTGCGAAAAATATTAAAATGCTTTAAACCTAAGGCGAATTAAATGGAATGTGTGGACAGCGCATGGCAATGGGATCTCGCATGTACCACATGCAACAAAAAAAAACTAAAACAAAGAAGGTAAATATTGTTTTGTTTTTTCAATGTGTTTAATTGGTATATTAGAGACACATGACGATTACAACATTAAAATACATTAAAGTATTGCCTACACAGTACAATAGGAAAAAAGATATTTATTAAAAATTACACTCCAGATATACTTGTCTCTAAGGCAAATGAACTACTGGCAGACAATCTGGCTTGAAATAGTTGTTTTCAAAATGTTTATGAAAATGAAACTAAAAATGAAAAAAAAAGAGTTATAACGAAGAAAATCTTATACACGTAGAACACAATGACTTATTAAACTCTCATTAATGGGGTCTACGTGAGTGCCAGTCGAGCATTTTTAGGGGAGATCTTGGAGAGTCCTGCCAGCAACTGGCAAATGTTCGGTGGTTGTCTGCCATGAAAATGCTGTCGTGAAATTCCAATCAAATGAACACATTAACAAATATTTACGTAGATTGGGCACATTGTCACCCCACCCATCCCTTCTCCCCCACCCACCCATCCCGATCCGTCTGATTCCCCAAGAACAGTTACAAAAGTAGAAAAGACAGAAGACATGATTGTCCACAGGGCATTTGGTAAAACCCACCCAGTTCAGGAGCACAACGTTAAATAGCAATCACGCATATGCATAAATAGTGCCAATGAGGTGTATTTTGCCATACAGGGTTGTCTCACCTTGAAAATACATACAGAGAACTACTTCCCCAGTCTTTGTACAATATGCCTGTATAGTCCTTTTTTATTGATACAGCTTTTATAATATAAGAATATCGCCTCCACAATTGTAAGCCAAGCAAGTGACATCGCCCAAAACACACCCTTTTCACATCGATCTATTTTTGCATGCGCTGTCAGACTGTGACGTATTTCTGTTCCACAGATGTTCATTTCCTTCCCTATAGAAACCAAGTAGCAATACTCGAAATGCTTAATAAAATATCACCCACACACAGGCGTGGTTTTATGTCTTTCATAAATGCTTCAAAAGATATCCTACAAAGTCCTCTCGCCGTGATATGACTATATTATGGTTAAAGAGTGCGTGCGTGCGTGCGTGCTTGAGGTTTAACGTCGTACTTAACAAGTTTTCAGTCATATGACGACGAAGGAATCCTCAGAGTGCACGCAATGTGCTTCCTTGTGGCACTACAGATTTCCACGGCTCTTTTACATAGTGCTGCTTCACTGAGACGCCTTAACATATAACAGAGATATCATAACAGCTCTTTTTGTCATGCAACAAACCCTGTTTTTTCTAGTCGCCAAAGACAAATCTTTCCTAACCTACTCAGAACACATCAGTGTAGAATGCTAAAAATCCTACTCTTTCCCCAGTATTTCTATGTGTACTTGTGTGTAGTCCGCATTTTATTGTTAATAACATTTGTCGCTTCGCTTCACTGACGTCAAGCAATAGGTTATACATGTAATATAGTTTTATAGACGTCAAAGATTCCCATCTACACTGAGTGATACAGTGGTATACAGATTTTACCCAGATCAGTGACCCGTTACCAAAGTAGTTCTTTTAAATGTTAAGCTGATATCTGAACTCAAATATAACAAAATAAACACAAACTTTGAATACAAACAAATGTAGACAAAGTGGATTCAAAATGAATCTAGTATATAATATCATTCGCTTTATTGTTGTTTTGGTTGAGATGGTTGGTGGTTTCACATTATACATTACAACCACCATGTAACCATATGCCAGTCCAGGGAAATACCGATTCGAACTTGGGAACTTTTCATATCTACAGCAATTCTTCCACATCTCAGTGTTAACGATAAGGCCATCACCTTACACTTCTGTCTTCTCACATTTCGATCTTATGTATTATCTCACGATTCCACAATAGATGAGGAAGAGAAATTACTTTGTAACCGTCTCCAAATGACGTTTCAAGTAGTGTCATAATGTACATTTTATGTAACCTCCGATTGTCTATGAATACCCTCTGAGCTCATTAACAAGTGTTGCTCATATAGTGATTTCCTTGATTGCTATCGGTGTCTGTTTTCCGTACAATAGTGTTTTTGTTTGATTTTAATTCAAAACTTCTGTATGTTATTTCATTATATTTTTGTTTCAGATTCGAAAATCAACTTGATCATTGTCTAGGTTTTGCAATTTTCATTTTGCAGTCTTCCATCGTACTAATGTCATTTAGACATGAATGACTGTGTCAAATTTAAAGCGGAGAAGAATGAAGTGGAGCAATAAGGACACCATTGCACGTTGTCAGCTAAGCCAAAAAACTCTTTACCTTAAAGGAAAAGAATACTTTTTAACAAAGTCCAGAACATCCAGAAGGTCAGTTCCTGCTGATTCCAAATATGGTCTTCCTGATCATTCTTCTTTTTCAATTTTACATTGTAAAATGCAAGTAAATACTGAGTTTCTCGTGGGGTATTTTGAACCTTATTGAACACATATTCTTCGTCGCTGATGAACACTCTGATAGCGTTTATTTCGCATCCAGCATAAACATGCATATACACGTAGTACTGCCTCTCTGTCTGTTTTTAATGTGGAAACATCACCTTTTAAGTCTTTTCTGAACCAAAACAGATTTCATGACAGCGTTTACTATTTGGATGTGGCAATGTTTATTTAGCAGCAGAAATGGAGATTGTGGCGTCTACGTGTTCCCGTATGTTCAGTATGGCCAAACAAGGCCACCGTAGAATCATAATATTTATTTACATTTTAATGACGCTAAAAACGTCAACAAGAAATTGGAATCATATTTGAATTCTGTATGAATTTCTCTGCCATATTGTGCGTGTTTTACTTCGTTGGCGTGTAATTCTAGGTATGACCTCTGTCGTTCCATGTATGGTTTTTATGTGTTATAAAAAATGTCAGTCAGGCCGGCTAGGTCGGTATGACCCTGAACTTCACGCCCACTGATCAGTCTTACTTTTCCTATTCATTGAACCATGGTCACTTACACATTGTCTGATATCATTTGGCGAACTCCCTAAAAATTGAAGACAGGGACATGGGTCATTGCGCAGGTCATTTATGTTCGCAAACATTGTGTTTATCTACGCTGAACATGACCACTGTGTTGGTGGAATGTATAAATCAGTTATTGATTAAGTAAGTCATTTACGTTTACTCCTCCTATCACAACTATCGTTGTTATTGTTTTGTTTTTATGACTCATGTCTCCTGGCTACTTTGAGACGTGTATTTCTACTTGTTGATATTTATTTATTTATTTATTTGATTGGTGTTTTACGCCGTACTCAAGAATATTTCACTTATGCAACGGCAGCCAGCATTATGGTGGGAGGAAACCTGGCACAGCCCAGGGCAAACCCACGACCATCCGCAGGTTGGTGGAAGATCTTCCCGGTTACGTCCGGAGAGGAAGCCAGCATGAGCTGGACTTGAACTCACTGCGACCGCATTGGTGAGATGCTCTTGGGTCAAAATGCTGCGCTAGCGCACAAACCAACTCTGTTACAGAATGTCTCCATTAATACCAGGAAGCGTCATTTACCCACATGGATGATTTCCGACTGACTTGATGTCTCAGTTTGTAATCCAGCTCTCGCTTGTTCGGCTGCAGTTTTAAATCAGGAGGTTTGTCAGATGCACAAGGAAGACCTATTTGTACCCGGGAATGTCGGCATCTTCCACTGTTACACTTTTTGTCCTCACATGTCCCGCGAGCCATTCTTTAGTACAAAGCAAAAAAAAAATGAATAAATACTGAGTGACTCCCGGCAAACGCACAGAACAACGAGAAAAATAAAACCGTCTGTTGCAGAGTGAAAGTAGTTCTTATTATTCATTTGTCTGTGTTTAGGGTGGTAATCAGTAATTGGCAACAAACGATGCATCGTGCATCGACCGTTTTACGGAGGAAGGAAACCGGAATGCTCAGAATAAAACCATGGACCTTTGGTATGTTAATAACGAATTCTCTGATATGTGACATACTTTACACTCAGTGGTGGAAGGCAAATGTTCTGAAGCACGAATTGTGAGAAAAGCCCAAAGAACAATTGACGCCGGGAAATCCCGAGACTTCTCTTTGTGGTCTCGTTTGACCAAGTGATTTAATCAGTGAAAACAGAGCTGGATTAAAACTCACCAAACCTTACTCTAACAAGAATTTAAGCCAAGTCAGTATTTGTTCTGAATAAGTTGTACATGCTGATAATGACTATATAAATCACGTCATTTAATAACGTGCAGATATGCAATGTTCAGTACAGATATACAATGAGGCTGAAATCATTTGACAGAATCACATTTAAATCACTCTGCAACGGTTAAAGGATATCGCTTTGCTTTAGTAAATATGAAATGGTGGCAAAACGCTCTGAAAACACAAACGTTATACACGGACTGTAAAATTATAACTTCTTATTAACTAAACGTAATATTTAAGTTTTGGACCGAAACTAATTCTACACACAACCTGAAGGCAAAAGTCATACACTGTACACGAGAGACTAAAGGCTTCTTTAAAATGCACTAAAAGGGCTAACCCTTTGTTTTCAAATGGAACCCTTTTACATGGGTTCATTAAAGAAACCTGTGCAATAGTTTTTTGTTCAAACGTTTGAACATATAAGAACTGAATGTGGCCCTTGTGTCGGCTATTAGCTGTTGTTTTAGTTCATTTTTCATGAACCATGAACCTTTCTTACGAGAATTAATACGGTTAAGAACTGAGCTTCCATTCAGGATTCCGTATTCTACGATTTTAATACCAACCTCCAGTTGTTTTTTTTTCTACAGATCTATATACCGACCCCTTATGACTCCTTGTCATTACGTAAGTACGACGTTGAACCCCAAACATAAATAGATGCCGATATCTCCATCAAGGGTAAAAATAACCTGTTTCCTCTCGCCAGTCTGGAGCTTTATAATGGTTTACCTATATGCATCCATTCCTTTTTATATTTTTTTTATATTTTATATTTTTTTAAAATTTCTTATGATAATGATGCATGTGTGATCTACCAAACACATCTTAGAACAGGAAATGCGAAAAAATCTGTAACGTCAAATAAAACTGCATGACGGACTTGCTGCGACAGGCGTCTCTCTCTACATGGCTTTACATGTCTTTAGCGCTGACTGAGCTTCCTACAGTTGTTGTTTCGAAGTCATTCGGTTTATTCTGCAATTGGGTCCAGATTGCTATTTCATCGTTGGTGGTAATCATGCGACACCGGTGCGTCACTCCGGCCATCAGGCGGTTGGCGAACGTAGTTTAAATATTTGGGTTGTAGTTGATGTTGGTTTTGTCTGGGAGCAGCATTTGCACTCCTTAAATGCTGTAGATGGCCTGTAGCACGGGGTGGCTGAGGTACCAAATGTGATTCTTTATAGTCTTCTTTGCGCACCGCAACGTCTTTCGCATATGATGACGAGTTGATATCCGCTGCCCCTGCGCCTGCGCCATAAACCAAGTCGCTTTTCTTCTTCTTTTTCTTGACGTCTTTTCTGACTGGATACTTCTTCAATTCTTTGCTCATGTCCACGAAGGTAGTGAACGGGGCACCCCCTACGCTGACCGGAAGAGAACCTTGTACTTTTTTGCTAGTGAGGCCTTTGCGCTGTTCCTGGTTTTGAATAATGGTTGTGCCGCCCTGCAGATGATTTGCTGTTGTGTTGTGGATATCCTGTTGGGTGGTCCCTACAGACCGCGGAGCCTGGGGGACGTCATAGCCAAGACGTGTCTGGGCATTCGCCGTTTTTGATGACATGCCTTCAGCGTAAAACTGCCTTTGTGGATGTGCTGCGTAAGGTTGCGAAGGACTCAAAGGTACGTACTGATGTCTGTTATAAGAACAAGTCGCTGGTCCATAAGACGGCCCAGGGCTTTTTACACTGGGCTGTCCGTGTATATCCCCAAGAGACGGCCTAGGTATAACCAAGGGCCGATGAACTCGGTGATCCTTATATCTGTAAAATTACAAGTCCAAAAGAAAAACCAGTAAATATGTGTGATAAAATGCAATGCTGAAGATAATGCAAGGGATTGATTTCAGAACATTGTGCAAAACTAATTTACGAGTTAATTTTATAAAAAAAGAAAACAATTAGCATAATTGTTAATTGTTTAATTGTTATAAAAGTTAATTACTAAAGTATTGGCAGTATGATGTCTGGTTGACTGATTCTTGCTCAAAATTTTACTCAAAAATTTTCACCCATTTTATGGGTATAGGAACCCTTACAGGTGGATTTCACAGGCTATACTTGTGACCGTTTGCCAAACATTACGCCCTCGTCACTGCTATGGCTTTGCCTGACTCCTTCCTGATTTTGTTTTTCATGTTCTTTCTTGGTTCTTTCGTATTTATGGTAACGTCGCTATTGGAATTGGTTTTGTTATTATTGACCTGGAAAGTCCATATTGGTTGACAAAAACTTCAAAATGGGCCCAGTTTGGGTCATACGCTGCACATTAATATGTAGATTATTATTTATTGACTGAAGTGGAAAAGTGAAAAGGTTTTAGATAAATACATGTTATATCTCTTTCTCTGTCTCTCGGCGTTGTCCCACTTCTCCTCGAAGAGTCTCTGTAAGACGATTCTCTGGTTCTCTGGACGATACACTGGGTCATCTCTGGGAAGCCGCCCAGCCAAAAACTCCGTCACATGGCGCAGCCGTTCCCCGGTAAATGGAGTCGATTCGTAGATGGGGTTTTCAAATATCTCTACTCTGGAACTTCTTTCCGTGTTTCGAGAAAGTTCTTCCGCCAAAGTTGTTGGTTGTCTTGAATATGCCATGTTATCTAGATGACTTCTTCAGTCCTGTTCGAATGGCAATAGAATATCATTTTTTGTTTATTTACTTTATTTATTTGTTTATTTGATTGATGTTTTTAAGCCGTATTTATTTCAATTAAATACGACGGCGGCCAGCATTATGGTAGGAGGAATGCGGGCAGAGCCCGGTGGAAACACACGACCACGCGCAAGCGGTTGGCAGGTCCTCCCTATGAGGTAGGATTGTGTATAAATTCCTTTTCCACATGTAATTCTGCAAACAGAAAATGACATCTAAAGAATGCCTTAACAATGTTTGTGTTGTTGTTGCTTCTATACTAGTATAAGGCGTTTCCTTTCTGGGAGGCACTTGTTTTCGTGTTCACTGATTTAGAAAGACATATTTATCCCCGTACTCAGTATTTTGCCCTTTTCTTACAGTGAGGTTTTACTGTTGTGGAAATGAACAAAGACCGTTCCCTTGGCAAAAGGTCTTCGTGTATTTGCATACTGCACAGGAGCGTATGGTCACAATAAGTGAATATAAGGAAATATGAACTTTTCACGTAAATTTTAAAAAAGATACTATTCAGACCTAGGAAATAACGTTGAATGTCGTGTTGAGCATTGCAGACAGGCCAAATATATACAATTGTGTATGGATTGGATACTAGGCATGTAAAATCCCCAAACATACTGATTAGACTGTAGGTCTGTAAAATCCCATATAAAGCGATTAGATTCTAGGCCTGTAAAATCTCCATATAAACTGATTGGATTCTCGGCCTGTAAAATTGGCACATAAACTGATTAAACTCCAGGCCTGTAAAATCTCCATATATACTGATTAGATGCTAGGTCTGTGAAATCCCTATATAAACTGATTAGACACAAGGCCTGTAAAATTCCCATATAAACTTATTATACTCCGGGCGAGAAAAATCTCCATGTAAACTGATTAGACTCCAAACTTGTAAAATCCCAACATAAACTGATCAGATCCCAGGCCTGTAAAATCCCCATGTAAACTGATAGAATCTAGGCAGGACGCCCTATAAACAATCGTTTATGTCATTCTCATAAGTCTGTAAGCTATGTGATACCCTCATTCTCACCATTCCGTGAATTATGTTATACCCTCATTCTCACCACCCTGTAAGTTATATTATACCCTCATTCTCACCACCCTGTAAGTTATGTTATACCCTCATGCTCACCATCCTGTATGTTATGTTATACCCTCATTCTCACCACCCTGTAAGTTATATTATACCCTCATGCTCACCATCCTGTATGTTATGTTATACCCTCATTCTCACCAACCCGTAAGTTATGTTATACCCTCATGCTCACCATCCTGTATGTTATGTTATACCCTCATTCTCACCAACCTGTAAGTTATGTTATACCCTCATTCTCACCACAATGTAAGTTATGTTATACCCTCATGCTCACCATCCTGTATGTTATGTTATACCCTCATGCTCACCATCCTGTATGTTATGTTATACCCTCATTCTCACCAACCCGTAAGTTATGTTATACCCTCATTCTCACCAACCTGTAAGTTATGTTATACCCTCATTCTCACCAACCTGTAAGTTATGTTATACCCTCATTCTCACCATCTTGTAAGTTAAGTTATATCCTCATTCTCACCATCCTGGTGGTTAAGTGATATTCTCTTTCCCACCATCCTGTAGGTTATGTGATACCCTCATTCTCACCATCCTGGTGGTTAAGTGATATTCTCTTTCCCACCATCCTGTAAGTTATGTGATACCCTCATTCTCACCATCTTGTAAGTTAAGTTATATCCTCATTCTCACCATCCTGGTGGTTAAGTGATATTCTCTTTCCCACCATCCTGTAGGTTATGTGATACCCTCGTTCTCACCATTCCGTGAATTATGTTATACCCTCATTCTCAACATCCTGTAAGTTATATTATACCCTCATTCCCACCAGTCCGTAAGTTATGTTATACCCTCATGCTCACCATCCTGTATGTTATGTTATACCCTCATTCTCACAATCCTGTGATTTGTGTTATACCCTCATTCTCACCATCCTGGTGGTTAAGTGATATTCTCTTTCCCACCATCCTGTAAGTTATGTGATACCCTCATTCTCACCACCATGTAAGTTATGTTATACCCTCATGCTCACCATCCTGTAAGTTATGTTATACCCTCATACTCACCATCCTGTATGTTATGTGATACCCTCGTTCTCAATATAGTGTAAGTTATGTTATACCCTCATTCTCACAATCCTGTGATTTGTGTTATACCCTCATTCTCACCAACCTGTATGTTATGTGATACCCTCATTCTCACCATTCCGTAAGTTATGTTATTCCCTTCATTCTCACCATCATGTTAGTTATGTTATACCCTCATTCTCACAATCCTGTGATTTGTGTTATACCCTCATGCTCACCATCCTGTATGTTATGTTATACCCTCATTCTCACCACCCTGTAAGTTATGTTATACCCTCATACTCACCATCCTGTATGTTATGTGATACCCTCATTCTCAACATCCTTTAAGTTATGTTATACCCTCATTCTCAAAATCCTGTAAGTTATATTATACCCTAGTTCTCACCATCCTGTAAGTTATGTAATACCCTCATTCTTACTATCCTGTAAGTTAAGTTATACCCTAATTCTCGCCATCCTGTAAATTATGTGATACCCTCATTCTCATCAGCCTTAAAGTTAAGTGATACCCTCATTCTCACCACCCTGTAAGTTATGTTATACCCTCATTCTCACCAACCTGTATGTTATGTTGTACCCTCATTCTCACCATCCTGTAAGATATGTGATACCCTCATTCTTACTATCCTGTAAGTTAAGTTATACCCTAATTCCCACCGTTCCGTAATTTATGTGATACCCTCGTTCTTACTATCCCGTAAGTTATGTGATACCCTTATTCTTACTATCCCGTAAGTTATGTGATACCCTCATTGTCATCAGCCTGTAATTTAACTGATACTCTCATTCTGATAATCTCGTAAGTTATGTGATACCCTCATTCTTACTATCCGGTAAGTTATGTGATACCCTCATTCTCACTATCCCGTAAGTTATGTGTTACCCTCATTCGTACTATCCCGTAAGTAATGTGCCACCCTCATTCTCACTCTCCCTAAAGTTATGTGATACCCTCATTCTCACTATCCCTTAAGTTATGTGATACCCTCATTCTCACTATCCCGTAAGTTATGTTGTACCCTCATTGTCACCAGCCTGTAATTTAATTGATACTCTCATTCTGACTATCCCTTAAGTTATGTGATACCCTCATTCTCACTATCCCTTAAGTTATGTGATACCCTCATTCTTACTATCCCGTAAGTTATGTGATACCCTCATTCTCACTATCCCGTAAGTTATGTTGTACCCTAATTTTCACTATCCCATAAGTTATGTGATACCCTCATTCTCACTATCCCATAACTTATGTGATGCCTTCATTCTTACTATCCCGTAAGTCATGTGCTACCCTCATTGTCACCAGCCTGTAATTTAATTGATACTCTCATTCTGACTATCCCGTAAGTTATGTGATAACCTCATTCTTACTGTCGCGTAAGTTATGTGATACCCTTATTCTGACTATCCCGAAAGTTATGTGTTACCCTCATTCTGACTATCCCGTAAGTTATGTGATACCCTCGGTCTAACAGCTGGACTGTGGCACGAGTGATATACCATCCTGTTTAACTGTGATTTATTTTTTACTTCCACCTCATGTCATGAAAGAAGAAAAAGTACATTTATGTGTTTTCAAGCTAACTGAAACTAACTGAAATAACCATAATCAATCTACACCTAACTTGAAAATAGGTGCAAATATACAGCTGACGGTAAATATTTGATGAAACTAGTGACATACTTACTCGAGGCTTGTGAATCAAGGCGCCATTTTGGAAAGTGTTTGATCTCAAGAAAAGATTCAAGAAAAGATTTATCTTGCAAGATGAAACTATTCAGATGTTTTAAAATAACACGGTCTTTTCCCTCACCATTGAACGTACGCAGAAACTTGTTGATTATGAATATGCGCAAGGATTCTATAAAAGTGGCTGACATTTTTGTATCGTTGAAAACCCCATTGTCGGTTTTAGCAAGACGAATATTTGAGCACAATTGGCAGGGCGAATTGTCACGTGTCACTATGGCAACGGTCGAAGGGCTGTAAAGTCGTTTTGTCCGTATTTCTCCCCACAAATGGCCACTTTAATAAAAATGAAATACTCGCATCTCTCACTGTATGTGAATGTGAATATATACGTTGGTGTATTAGATTCACACGTACACCATATGAATGATATAGGACAACACTGTAAGCATTTAACCTGATTTACTATGATCCTACGTTGTACAAAACATCCAAGTAGCTCCTTGTGATAACCCTAGCGATTCTAGCATTACTGACTAGGGTGAAAACATTCAATACATACATGTCTATTGCGCGGAGAAAACTTTATATCTTTAGAGTTATCGTGGAATACTTTTAACAGGCGTGTACATGTACAGATCTGTGATTACTTCGCCAAGTGACACAGGGATGTTCCATTTCATTACAAATCCTCCTCCAGGTGCACCTTGTCCTATAAGTCGTGATAATGCAACGCTTTGTTTTAAATCAACACGTAATAGGCTTATAAAAGTTTTTGCAAAGGAGCGTTTAAATCAGATTTGAAATTCTAAGTCGAAACCAGCGTTGTGGAATAAACCGAAAACAGCATACACCCGACCTTCCGCCTACCCCACCCCCACTACGATCCTCAAAGCACTGAACTTTGACGATACACATATACACATTGAAAGCCGACCGCGAAAAAGTTGATTCCGCGAGATAATTTAGTCTGCTCAGTATAGCGCTTTTGCGACACGGGCCAACTGTGTGTGCAAAAACAACAACACAAAAAAAATGAGGCCAAACATTGCCACATACATTAGTCTGTTTATTACATGTAAACTATATAGACAATTTAATAATTTACGGTGCAATTATTTGTAAAGAATCGCATTTACATGTACAGTAAAATGTATAATATTTCAAAACATTAACACAGCAGGGTTTACACATGTATATCTAGATGAGTAAATATATATAACACTAAGTGATGCACTAGTGTACCATTATAATTGCAACAGCATCTAAGATATTGATTTACACAGCATATCATTACACGCTATGGAAACTAACACGTGTACCAACAACAACCTCCGTAATGCGAGATAGCGAGTATGTAACTTGCCACATACTACAACAATATAGTCGACCAGTAATGCATCAGCAACGCCATAACCAATGCCAGATAAAGAGTTGACATATCTAGACTTTTTCAACACTATCACACTTTATGTGAGTATTGTGTTTGTATAAATTACACAAATGAATTTCACATATCTATACATACACGCATTAACAATATTACAATTCATGCAAGATACCAAGTTTGTGCATACAGAGTATTTTAACCCATCTACGCGTATGTGAGCACCAACAATATCACCTGTTAATGCGAGATACATGTAAATCCACTGGTGACTGATTTGTCGTTTAAAAACATTTTCGCCCCATATACATTCGCATGTGCCAAAAACATCACAATTTACCTCTAAAGGCGTGATTTACATTTTAAAGCGACACGTGTGTCAATGCAACAACAAGATCATCATTATTGTGAGATATGCAGTATGTTTGCGCATAATCCATAATATCACATTTAGCATGGGATACACATACCACACAGAGGCTTAACACACCTTTGACTATATCCACAAAGTTATTTATAATGTGAAGTGCCGAGTTTGTATGTAAACATTATTTATTTATTTATTTGATTGGTGTTTTACGCCGTACTCAAGCATATTTCATACGACGGCGGCTAGCATTATGACGGGTGGAAACCGGGCACAGCCGGGGAAAACTCACGACCATCTGCAGGTTGCTGGCAGATCTTCCCACTTACGGCCGGAGAGGAAGCCAGCATGAGCTGGACTTGAACTCACATCGACCGCATTGGTGAGAGGCTCCTGGGTCATTATGCTGCGCTAGCGCGCTAACCGACAGAGCCACGTATGTTAACATCGATAAATGTATAGCTCTGTACAAATCGTACTTACAGTAAATTTTTATGACTGCATATCTGCATGTACTGTACAAGTAAACTTGATACATACATATATTTGACAACAGTACCAAGTTACATACACATTCAATAAAATGGAAAATTATGAACATATAATAAAAGAAGAAATTTTAATGTTATAACCTAATTTATAATTACGCTTGACACTGGGCCTAATTGTGCTGACTGTAAGAGAAATACAGTTTAAGCTGTACACATCTATAAATATATCAACAACACTGTTCTACTACAAGCATTTTGTTTTGTATAACCTTTACAAAATAAATTCATAAAATGTTTCCATCACTGGCTCTAAAACACCATTTTTTAGCTGACACAAGCGTGCTTAAATTTATCTAGTATGAGAGGCCATTAATGCATAGGTATGAATTGAGATGGCATTGTAAAATATCTAAATCACATTTTAACATCGTCATTACGCTTCCCATATACTCATATACTAATGAGCTTTTTATACTTGTAATTAACAAAACTGAACTCTACAAAGTAAACAAACTAAAGTTATCAACAGTAAAAATGACGTCATTAAACATCCACATTGCACAATGGGCGAATCAAAGTATTGAATAACCCTGGTTACATTGCAATCAAATAGATATATTTTGGAGTAAATAAATATGAAGATGATTTACGATGCCATAAATACTGTAAAAAAGACACGTAAACTTGTCATCACATTTTGACGCTGGAATTATGCAAGCGTAAACTTGATAAATGTTAGTCTAAAATAAGTGTCATGCGTATTTTTTTTGATTGGTGTTTAAAGCGGCAGGTAACAACTTTTCAGCTGTACAACTGTGACCATGTTTATGTATGCAGTATAAACCATCGCTCTTCTTCAGATAAATTCTCCTCTTAACGATTTCACGTCACAGCTAACAGAACTAATTTAAGCCTGTGAACCTCAAATAATGCAAGTGCTGATAAATTCATTAAGTTAATAAGAATAAGTTAAACAATGTTTAACTCCCCATTCTATTGTAAAAAAAAATCCAAACATCCAAATAAATGAAAATTTGAATTTAGTGGTAAATGTGATAAGATCCGGACTTTAAGCTTTAAATTTAAAACCTTTGGTTTATAAATAAGAGGACACCACTACGTCTCGGGAAAACATCTTGTTAAGACAAAGACAAGCGCCTTTGGTTGATGACTATTTTATATAACACTGTTCACGGGTAGAAGTAAAACAAGAACAACACAGGTAGCTAGATCATTCACAAACACAATTTGATGACGTTCTGTTCATTATATGCGATGTCGTTGTATCTCCTCGCCACCTACTTCGATTGTCCAGTATGGAAGGAAGTCAGAGCAATATGATCTTAAGATTGCCTTGCCAGTGTTATCTGTGTCTGTTGTTGGTGTAATGCGTTTTCGTGCTGTACAACAAAGACGAAAATGAAATAAATATGAAGTCAAGGAAATGATTTAAACATATAAGGCATATTAAATGAGAGATGATTAAACAGTATGCATTATGTCGATCCAAAAATCAAACAAAATCCTAGGCAAAAAAAAACCCACAAAATATAAGCGCATATTTCATTTTCATAGCATAGATATAAAATGAACAAATATGGGTGGAGATAAAGAGATGAATTTAACAGCTAAACATATTAGTAAAATGCAGAGAAATGATGAATTGAGCTTATTTGTTTAATTGCATTCAAAAATCTTTAACTGGTTTTGGGTGAAACAAAAATGGAGCACCCTGATTAAAAATGCCAACTCCCGTGATGAAAGTTATAAACATATGACCCGAAGCTCCGATGATTACAGGGCAATGAGAAGGTATGGCGAACCGCGGGTCAAGAAATGGGAATGCGTGATAACGAGAATGGTATAAGCAAAGGAGATGTGTAATATATAACGTCAAGAAGATAAATTCATTAGTTTTCTATTTAGGATTTAAGCGGATTCTCTGATTTACACTGGTACCACGTGGAGAGCGGAAAACCAGAAGTTGGGGGTGGGGGTAACATAGCGGTTTTCAAATGGTAATTGCTTTGTGTGATCTAATTAAACTTTTGAAATCTGAAACTTTGAAACCTATCTCCTGTGCACAAAAAGTATCCAAACACTCCAAGAGAAAATAAATGGTTCAAAAGTTAAAAGTTGCACATCCGGTTTTTGATAAAAGTAGAACCTCCCCGCACGACCTTCCAAACTGCATATAGATGCCCCTATGTTCTCCGAGTCGACCTCGATCGTTTAAAACATTGAAAACGGAAGAAAAAACGGTAGAATTTGGTGATCAAACATCAAAAAATCTACTCCACTACGATGGAGACACTGTTGGCCTTGTCACACTACGACGGTACATTCCTGGCAGGAATTGTGAGGCCTCTCTTTGAGTATAACACAGACCACAAGAGAGTAGTTGTGTAAGACTTGCTAATTCAGCCTGACCTACTAAAATAAAACGCCAATGGACGAGGCTTATATCCCTCCAAAAAGCCACAAGAAAAAATTCCATATTTTCACAGAATGTTTCGGGTTGAGCCTGCAGCGGTAAACCTTAACATTGTCGGTTATGGAAAATTAATGGGGGTCTGTGGCCACGGTAAGCCAGTGTGAAACTTACAAAACGAGTACAAGAAGCTGGCACAAACATTTGCTGGCATAAAGGCGGCATCTACAGCAAGCAAAGAACAACAAGCTAAAATAATGTTTGCTCTATGCTCAAAAAAAAGGAATCTGTTAATTTTAAAAGAAAATATGTTGTTTGAGTGATGTGAGATCATATTCTGCCTTTGCAACAGAATATTCTGTTAAATGTGCCATATATATATATATATATATATATATATATATATATATATATATATATATATATATATATATATATATATATATATATATATATATTGTATTAATTCAACATAAAAATTACTAGACTAACAGAATATCATGCTTAATGTGACACAGTATTACGTTAGAATAACAATAACCATTCTAGCATCACTCAAAGAACATACTTTCTGTTAAAATCAACAGATCACTTTAAGTGTCCAGAGACATGAGGCCTTTCTACTCTCTGCGCGTGGTGTTAAGAAGTGGAGTCAAAAACTAGTCACGACCATAATCAATGGAAGCCAAGAGAGCGTGATATGATGATATGGTATTTACAAGCATGTACACTGTGTGAGGGCCATAATATACACGTCCATCTTGAAAAAAAGCGCTATTATTTGGTTAGGATAAGAGTAATGCGGATAAGAAAGACTTTTTAAAGATCTTTATTGTGAGCGTATGAAAAGCAGAAAGCTAAATTACTTTGCAAGCGGCGGTGGGGCAGGTATAAGGGAAGCGGGGTGAGGGTACTTTTGAAGATTCCTTATTGTGTACATGGGTGTGAATGTGACGAGTAAAGCGTCGTCAATACCTGCAGGTGTGAAAATATGAAGTCTTGAAAACGCCGAGAATGATTAACGCAAACTTACATGTAAATAAAAGGGTCTCTCAAGGAATAAATAATAATAACTAATCTGTTAAATTGAACAGATAAGCTGTTGTTTAGATGATAGTAGAATATATTGCCTTATGGAACCAGATTGTTACGTTATTGCAGCAGCCTATGAGGTAAAGAATATCGGTCTGTCAGCAACCTGCGGATGGTCGTGGGTTTCCCCTGGGCTCTGCCCAGTTTCCTCCCACCATAATGCTGGCCGCCGTCGTATAAATGAAATATTCTTGAGTACGGCGTAAAACACCAATCAAATAAAAAAAATAAATAAATAAAGTATATTACACATATTCTATTAATTCAGCATGCGGAAGTCGACTAACAAGATATACTGAATAAGATACCGCATCACTTTATAAGATTAGATATATTCTCTCATCATTCAATTAACAGACTTCCGTTTTGGATTAACATAATGTTTTATTGAGTGTGTGATTGTCTCCAATGATCCTCTTATTCGTTTGCGGGCTGTGTCACTTCCGCTTAACTGAATTTCCCGTACTGTATCTACTTACTTTGGTCGCCAGTGACTTGCACTGGATTCCAATTCCGGACCTGATTGAGAGCCATGCCTGGAAATGCGTTAAACCATAGCAATCAATTAGTCTGGGCTGAAGTGTGGATGAGAGGGTGAAGGGGTGATGTGTGGGTGAGGGGTGAGTGGTTGAGATTGTCGTCTTAATTTGCAAGATTGGTTACAGGTGCTTGTAGAGAAAAAAAAAATTGGTTGAGTCAAAACCACGATCTACTGGTATTGGGAAAACTGTCGTCATGTGGAGTTAACAAAACCGTTGAAACTTTGTGTAAACGCTTAGATTTCATTCTTCGTTGACACACTGCTTGGTCAAGCCTAAGTCCTCAAGACGCCATCACACTGACACATCGGTTGGTTAAATGAAAATAATGCAAGCCTTTTTTCATACCTGCGATGTTTTGTAAGTTGAATATTCTCATGTTTACGAGTCAGTGCTTGGAGTTCTCAGGTTTATGGCGGTGGAAGAAAACCAGAGAACCCACAACCATCACAATTTTCCGGCATACATGTACCTACCCATACCTACCTATACCCCACCAGAGGTCTCTTACCAATGCGGGCGCTAAGAGTTCAAGCCCAGCTCATGTTGGCTTCCTTTCCGGTCGTACGTGGGAATGTCTGTCCGCAACCTGCGGATGGTCGTGGGTTACCCCCGGGCTCTGCACGGTTTCCACCCACCATAATGCTTGCCACCGCCATATGAATGAAATATTCTTGAGTACGGCATAAAACAATCAATCAAATATATAAATAAATATACGCGACCGGAGAGGTAGCCAGTGTGAGCTGCGCTTCCTGGGTCATTGTGCTGCGCTGGAACGCTAACCATAAGGCTACAGAGACCACCTACAGACTTTCCAAATCTGATCACTGGCGCTTCACCATAACCCTCCTGGTGATATCCGTTATTTAAGCATATACGTACGTACCTATATGTGAAATAACTAACACATGTACCTTTCATACATCATACAACACTACATTTGAGGAAACTTGTTCATCCCTTTACAAAAAGCAGATAATGGTTAGGTCGGAGTGTCTACGTCTATCTAAATGGTAACCTAAACAAAATCTACCCATATTATTCAAACCCTGAGATGTGCGTGTGGCGACTTGGATACTATGCCCCAAAAAGACTAAAATCAAGGACATAAAGTTATCTACGTGATCTCGATTATCGACTTTCATGGCCACTGCTCAACTGACCCGCTGCGGGTAGATTTTTAACCATGTCAGATTTTATTGAAAGTATTGTCCTAAAACTCGTCTATGCCTTCTACCAAGGGGCAAATAAGACATACTATAGGCGACACCGGTTTCTGGATCACACCAGTAATGCTTACACAAACATATATTTATTATTTTAATTATGCTTTAAGACATGTTCAAGAATTTTTCAGTTATACGTTGGTGGCCATTTTTATGGGTAGAAGAATCCGACTTGCTAAGGGCAAATAACCAAAGTTTGGCCGTTTCCCACATATATGCACGCACGACATACATACACACACAATATATGTGTTAGCCGGATAGCTGTTTTAACTGGTGCATCAATGCGCATGGGCAAAACTAGTCATGAGTAGGATAAATAATAGCATGCGGTCAGTCATGCCAGAGCTACAAGATTGCATACTTAGACAAAGGCAAATGTTCAGCCCATACAAGTGTAAATTGTATGTAAATTTTTGTCTCATTTCGGCTTGAAACTATGTTTGAGCCCATTTAAAGTCTTTGTTCTCGCAAATTCTCGCTTAAAATGCACAAAACTTGCTGAAATGTGTGTGACTGCCGAGAGTGAAAAGCTATAGTTTAGCAGCGTGATCTTGTTTGTCACACACCAAAGAAGTCTCGGTCATGCGCAAGGAAAATAGCTATCTAGCTTATTGGTGAATAACAAGTAGTCTTAAAAGACATGGTAAGCGCCACAAAAAGTCAGCACTGTTGTTAAAAGTCGGAACCAACACTTTCCTGGAAATTTATCGATTTTTTGATTGATTAATTAATATAACTGAGTATTACTTAACACCATACACAAGCATTTTCACTTACCCGGATAAATCATATCTGTCATAACCTCTGTGGATATTAGAAGAACCACGATTATCTGGGTATCCTGGATAACCTTGCGCAAGTTCAAGAGGGTTGCTAAAGTAACGGTGCGGACTGTAGTTGCCAGGGTAACGACCTCTGCTACGCGAGTCGTCAAGGTAACGGTCAAGGCTCCTGGAGCCGTCAGGGTAAATTGTGGATTTGTCATCGTATCGTCCTTGACCTAAATACGACGGCTCAGGAGACCCGCTGCTATGTTCCTCCACGTACTGAAGAGTTCTCTGAGCTCGGGTAACGGCTTCCGGTGATCTGAAGATAGTAAATTGTTACTAGCAGTTTGAAAAGAGCTATAAGGTACAGTGGAACTCGTTCTTATTGATCAATAGGAGGCAAAAAAAAAAACAAAAACAAAAAAAAAAAAACATTCACACAAAGGTCATTACTACAGCCCTGAAATTTTCAGAATTATAACAACTAAATTTCAGCCAATGTACCCGTGCTCATTACTCCAGTAGTTTGATTCCAGTAGTGGTTCAATGTCTTGTACTTAATTAGTATATGGACTTCATATGACACGTCCCATTTCATCTAAAGCAAACCTTAAAATAATAAGAATTGATAGGTAAGAAAAACAATAATCAGAGAAATATGAAATTAAATGTAAGGGTGAGATAATGTTGGATAAATAAAAAAATTACAATTAAAGGGATTATGAGGACTATCGCGGACTATGAAATGTTTTCTAGTTTTAAAAAGCACCCAGTAAAACCGATGCAACGTGTCGTAGCTGTACGAATATTTGCAAGTCTGATTAGAAGTCAAATTACAAACCATTCTTAACATTTACATTTACATTTACAATGTTAAACAACACGAAACAACACCCAAAACTGCTCATTTTACATTAAAACACTGTTAAATGAATAGCACTGTCAAACATTTTGTAAAACACATTTTGTAAACAACTGCCAAGTTTTACATTAGGACACTGTTAAATGACCAGATCCTCAACCGTTTGTAAAACGCTTTAAATGGTTTTAATCTAATAGCATTTTCTTTCTCTCCTCCATCTCTGACAAAAGTTTGGATTTTACATTATGGAAGTGATGTATAAGATTTGAGGTTTTAATGGTGTTCGATTCCACAATTACATTTGTCTCGAGACAAAACAATCTGTTTTCAAAAAGCCACTCAGGCATTCTGTCACTCTATATATAACCCCTGACATTCCAAAACAAAAAGTGGAAAAACCTCACAACGTAATTAAAAACTGCTTTACGGAAATAATTACCTTGGTCCTCTTTTGGCGAAACGTTTGCCATGAGCTCTGGTGTCTTCGCCAACAAAATAGTCAGGGCGGGGATATTCCAGTGACCGGAACCTGAAGGAAATACCATAAACATGTTATTGGACAGTTCATTCGTATGTGTCAGAAAGTATGTATCCTCACATGTATCAGGAGCACCTCACATGAATGAGGAAACACCTCACATGTATCAGGAGCACCTCACATGAATCAGGAAACACCTCACATGTATCAGGAAGCACCTCACATGAATCACGAAACACCTCACATGTATCAGGAAGCACCTCACATGTATTAGGAACACCTCACGTGTATCAGGAAACACATCACATGCATCAGGAGCGCCTCTCATTATCTAGAACACCTCACATGTATTTGGAAGCCGCTCGACTTAGTCTTACTTTTTATGCGTAATTATCAGTTCGGAATACCTCTTCCACACATTGTGAGGCAAACTTGGCCTTCGTCATTCCTTTGCAGGTCAAAGCAGCATATCGCAAGCCTTGAAACTTGATCAAACTTGAAATTTGAAAACTCGGTGAATTGTCTACTTTACTAACATAGGAATAGGGAATGTATACCAACCTGTCCTTTTCGTAAGCCAGCTGATCCATTCGCTCCCTGGCGATGACGTCAAGAACATCGTCTCGTGATGTGAGGTCACGCTCGTCAGGATCCAGGCGAAATGATGGGTTGTTATACACGTCATATCCTGAAGTCGCAGTTGGTAATGCCATCGAATGGTATGTTTGTCGGGTGTGTTCTGGGTAATAGTCATGTGACGTAAACGAAGGGTAGGCCGAGTACCCTCTGTGGGTGATCAGGGAGAATGGAATGGAAGAACATTAAGTGGTTTTTCTTGGGAGATTAGAAACAAAATTAAATGTAGGTCACTGTGAACATAATCAGCTGTGTATATTCACAGCTTTATCTGTTTGGAAACAACTTTAGGTGGTAAGAAACAAAAATAGGTGGTAGGGAAGCTAGCAAAATAAGGCTATTAGAAACATATTTATGTGGTTGAATTTATTTCTAGAAACAATAAAAAGGTCGCTATGAGCAAAATTAAGTCCCGGGAACATTAATCTTTGTGCAACAGGAAACCGTTTTGTGGTTAAAGAGGGCAAACTGCTACTTAAAGATCTACAATAGATTTGCATGAAGGTATTTTTTTATCTATTATTAGAACTTAAAAGTAAAGAAGTTCAAGCAAATGTGCCTGAAAATACATTTTGAACGCTATTCCCTACAAGCCGTGAAGGTAGGATAATTCGCGAAAAGTAGGCGAATTAAAGTTCGAGGCAGGATCAATTTCGTCAAGTAGGCGAAATTAAGTTTGAGACATATGAATTGAGACAAACAGGAGAAAAAAAAGAAAACAAATTACCTCACAGCACGGGTGTCCAGTGGATGCACGGTAGTTAGTGACGTCACATCCGTTCCGGCCGGACGTACAACTGTTTTGTCCGCTCGCCTGGGAAACAGAAAATAGCCAAGATTATGTTAGCTGTGTTTAAGTTTAAATCAAAATACCTTATAGATGTAGAAAAATGTAGAAATGAATGAATGTAAACAACCAGCCAAAATAGGTTTATTTTTTGTATCTTTTTTTTCCTTTTCCTCCTGAGTAGTAATTTCAATAAAAAATTACAAACGCACACGTAGAACAAGGTGGCCCTGAAAAAATGCTTGTAAATTAAACAGGGTGGACAACTAATGATTTATTGAAATGTGAATCTACAAGGTAAAAATTACCAAACAACAAACTCAAAAAATTAATATGTTAATTTTAACAGAAAGCCTGTTGTCCGAGTGATTGTATTCTACTATTGCAACAAATAAACTCAGCATAAAGGTTCTTTTAGACTAACACATTAATATGTTCAGTATGACAAAATACTGTGTTATACATGTAGTATCAGAATACATCCTTGCATCACTCAGACAAGACTCAGACTTTTCTGTTAAAATTAACAGGTTAATGTTTTGAGTGCATGTGTATAATTTAGCGCAAAATAAATGTATACATGTAAGCCGATGTATATTGACAGGTATTTGCCTTTTTCTTACTTCTAACAAATACTTTACGTGTTTCCAAATGTTGTTATATTAGCACAGGTGAAAAGCTAGGTTTATGTTTATTGCTTTCGTCAAGTCGCTATAGAAAGTTAAAGCAAAAACTTTGAAAGATAAAATCCAGTTCAACTGAACAAACAATCGCAAAAAAAATCTTAGTTTTGGGCCCAGTTATGTTGTTAAATGTTCTCACGGCAAGAGATCATTGAAACAAATATCCATGGTGTAATATTCGTGATTTTAAAAAGAGAAAACTTTCAAAACATTTGAACTTTTAAAGAAAACACAACTTTTCATCTTATTGTGGATTTTAGCACGATTTTTTCCTGGGGAGTAATAGCAGACTTAACACAGTATTAATACTTGTAATAATTAATATTATTAAACGTGTATATAGCTTTTGTTGCACAGAGAGGTCCGAATTAGACTCCACTTGACGTTTGGTAACAAATCTAAGAATATCATTTTTTAAAGTTTGAATGAAACATGTTCGATTTCAATTAAAATTTTCCTTTACTTTTAATTTTAAAGAACCACTTTTCATTTAAAAGACTTGTAATCTCACCTTGTGCGTGAACGATTTTGCATAATACAAATACAGACGATGAGGGCAACAAGGATTATGAGTATAAATCCTCCCACTCCTCCAGTAATGCCGACAATGGTTACCTGCTCCTGCGAGAGGGTCGGGACAGGGGAACTTCGGGGAGGGGTCGTGGCGGCAGATACCCCTGGGAACAAGTGATGCAGAGCAATGCTAAAGAAACTGTAACGAAGATTCCTTGCCGAAAAAAGTCAGTGGATTCGCATTTTCGTTATTATTTTAGTAAAGCCTAGATAATTACCTTACACATAAATGCCAGACTCGCCTGTGCACGCTTTACTGTTCAATACCCGTGATGAAATTCTTCAAAATTTATAATGTGGGCGGCTTTATAACTTTTCTTTTTCAAATTTTAGAATAATTTCAATTATATTAGTACATGCCGTGTATGTTCGAATATCATGTTCTGAAAGGCAGTAACCCGAACTATTCCTGGTAAATGGTTTTTTCTTAAATGAGGGAAGCATAAACTGGAAAAATTTCCTTCCGGAAATATCGCGTTTGCCCTCATTACTCGTAAATTTTTTTTTCATTTTTAAAAAATAAAAAATGCCAGAAATATTGCATTTGCCCTCATCATTCGTAAAAAAAATGTCTGCACCAAATCATGATGATAAGATAGAAGTGTTTGTATCAAATCTTCCCTTTATTCCGGTTGGGGATTAACCTGTCCTTCACACACAAACCTCAAAACACTTTTCTAAAACGAAGTCTACTACATAATGAGAAAGAGTCATGGGTGGAGCGGGACATGGGAGTCAAATACATTACTTGTCACCTAATCTGCATAGTTCTTGTGACAGGATAAGCCCTTGCCAGCAAGTTTGGCCATTTGCGATGACATCTTGAGGTAATAGTTTACTGATCAATTCGGATATGGCCCGAATGTGCCCGACTCTGAGGCTGCTGGCTCGATACCCGCAGTTGCCTCAGGAAGTATTTTAACCAGTAGAATGTGTGCTATGCCTAGAACGACCACTATAAATAACGAATAGGAGTGTTTTCCCCAGTGCGGTCGCTTTGATTTCAAGTCCAGCTCCTGCTCGAAACCTCTCCTGTAGTATGCTGGAAGGGGTTCCATCAACCTGCGGACTTGGTCGTATAAGCAAAATATTCTTGAACACGGTTGAAAACTCCAATCAAAAACACAAAACAAAACAAAATCAGTCCCCGGCCTTAAAGATAGAGTTTACCCCTTCATAGTTGTGTCTTGAACTTGAGTGAGAAGTGTCCATGGCCACTGAGTGGCCATTTGCACAAACTAAAGTTTGTTCAACTCCACGCGTCCTTCACTAATCTTTGAAGTTCGTCAGAAGTTTGTATTTGGAAAAATGAAAAGATAATTAGACAAATAAATATACCAGGTATTTAATGAACAAATAATTAGAGCTCAATGAACAAGAAAAGGGAAAGAATCTCACTTTCACAGACTGGTATAGCTGCATTCCACTGTTTGTTACTCTGGCAGGTTAGAGTCGGGTTGTTGGGCGTCAGTTTAAGGCTATCCAGTGCGCATGTCAGCTTCACCGTTATTCCGACGGTTCGCCGGTAGTCGCTTAGCCGGGGTTCGCTAATGTTGTCAATTGTCAGAAGCGTCGGATTCTCAGTCAGATTGCTTAGTTTTGGACATTCTGTGGAAAAGATGGAAAGGTACGGATTTAAATTATATTATTATATTACATGTGTACATTTATGGCCTCACTCGAATGTCATGTCAAAGACATGAGACATGACACCATTGACATCTACAGTTGACTAACACAAAGCCGACCAGTAGGTGTCCCTTTAGGCTACGCATGTGCACTTGATGCACATGAGTCAAGGGGCCCCGATTTGATAACGCAGCCATACAGGTGACACTGATGAGGGGACCAAATTTTAACTTCTATGGCCCAATAATAGTAGTAAGCCCTCAAATCGTATTGCAGATTTTAACGAAGGTCAAAAATGTTTCGGAACCAGGACTACTGTTTTGCACTTAGTCAGATCTGCTTTGGATTGGACTTAAGCTTTTTTCCTTTATAAAACTTCTTCCTTCACTTTCATGAAAACTGCTTAGATGGCCAAATGATTACAGTGTCCTCGGGAGGCGCGGGATTAAAGCCATGTCGGGTAGTACCAAAGACTTTGGAAATAGCAATTGTATCTACCTCCTTTGGCGTTCCGCTCTGAGGTTAAAGCAATGAAACAGGACTGGATGGGACTGTGTCAGTACAATTCAATTTGTTTTACCTTAGGGTTAAAAGTTTTGTTACCCTACTCCTTCTAAAATTTGGAACACCTGGTGTGCTCAATTTAGCCAATGCATATGTAATTTTAGCAGGAATATTGAGTTTCCTTTATCTCACATGGTTAAACCATCTAATGAACAATACACTCACATCTTTATTTGTCTACAGGCTGGTAAAGAAATGAAATATTCTACTTTCAATACTACTAATATCTGTCCCAGATTTTAGAAGAATTAGGGTTTTTACAGAATTAGATGCCAACAATGGTATGATTATTCGGGGCACATCTGTTCCACCTCATGTGTTAATGCATATAAAAAAATGCATAACCCATGCGCGGAATGGTAAAAGGTAGTACATCTGTAGACAGTAGTATTACATCTGTAGTCAGTAGTGGTAAATATGTAGCCAGTAGTATTACACCTGTAGACAGTAATATTACATCTGTAGTCAGTAGTGTTACATCTGTGATCAGTAGTGGATCAACAGCCTATAATCGGTCTACTTTGCATGTAACTTCTCGCCTACATTCAACTCAGCCCATGTTCTCTCGTCATTTATGTACGCAGGAAGGAATACACCAGCAACCTGTGCGTGGTGGCTGCTCCATGCCTAGTTTCTTCTCATCATCGTATATATGTGAAATATTGTTACCATGTAAAACTCCAATCAAATAAATAAATATGTCCATCTCTGTAAAATCGCTCATGGTCACTACCATGATATGTTAGATGTACACGCTATTTTAAAGAAAAAAGACTGAGTTACCTTTTTTTCTTATTCCCTATGCTAAACTACAATATTATCTTCGAGAGACTTAATATAGGCCTATATATTGCTCGATGCACCCACATGCATGTATATGGAGATCTCTGGCCCTACGTGGGAAGGTCTGCTAACAGCCTGCAGATGGTCGTGGGTTTGCCCTCGGGTCTGCCCGGTTTTCTCCCACCATAAGGCTGGCCGCCGTCGTAGAAGTGAAATATATTTGTCTACCGCGTGAAACACCAATCAAATAAATAAATATATTAACAATAGTGAATCCTGATGTCTGAAGTAAAATACAATGACGAATGGAGCAGAAATAAACATTCTTGTCGAGTTACCCACACCTACATTTATAAATTAAACACAGATGACTTAGGGGCGGTTTTAGTACATGTTTTGCAGATTTATTAATTTTGTTTGCTCTTGTAGGTGTAACCACGGTGCATACATCCGCTTGTATGGCGGACTTGCAAACGGTCTCTAATAAAAACATCTCTGTATTACGTGTGACCTGAGGTCACGAGAGGTGTTCACGAGACCTTAAAGTACAGGTGACTATTAGAGGTGCATGGTGCTGTTGTGGCCATTTGCGCGGCCTAACGTCTGTTGGAGAGCATTTGGCTTTTTCCAACTTAATAGGCACATAATATTCGCTAAATCAGGAAAGCACGTCAGTAACTTGACAAAAGCCCATAGTTTATTCCGCCCCAAAAACGTACTTTTCATCATATAAGGCAGTTTACGTGAGTATGGCCTCAGAGAGCAATCAGATCTATATATGAAGTCTGACTATTACCAATAGTAAAACACATTTCCATGCAACGCACATCAGCGAGTGATAGGTATAAAACAATACAACTTTTTTTCTCCTTTTAATAGTTCAAATGTTATAGAAATGGATATAAAGCACGAGACTAAAGAGAGGTGTAAAAATGTCCTGTGACAAGGAGGCACATTACACACACCACAAGTACTCCTTCGTCGTCATATGACTGAAAAGTTGGTAAGTTCGACGTTAAAACCTAAGCACTCACTCATAATTTGCTTCCGCGTGAGAGAGATGAAATAGCGTAAAATCACCCCAGCACTGTTGTTAGCTTTATGCTCGTGATACATGACGTTCTAAAAGTACCACAAAACCTAGGGGTCATCCTAGAAGTCAACTTGCTTGCGCAACCATTGGAATTTGATGCATGCTTTTCAGTCCGATGTGAACCTTTTTGTGACCCTGATTACGATCGGAGGAGTTTATATTTAGATGCAGCCTTACCACTTTGCTTTGTGCAAATAAAGGCTCGCAGATGACTTGCAATTGCCTTTCTTATATAAACATCAAAGCAGCTGTATGTCTGATCTCTAGCTGCAAAACAACTTTTACAGATCAGCACGCTGTCAGTTTATAAGGTCATGTGACACTTCTTTGGTGAACATTACTTAAGTGTGTTCTTGTTTCAGTCACGACTTGGCTGCTGTCTGTCTGCAAAACACTTCAAATACATCACTGGTAGGTATATGTTTAGATCTGGAACAGTCAGGTGAAAGTCTGACTGACTGATAGAAATAAGCACTGATGTGTGAATAGACACTGTGCCCTGAAACACGCGACTTGTGCTTAGGAATTCCCTCTCAGTTTGAAAGGTGAAATCGCCAAGCGTGAGATAAGTGATTAATGAAATCAAGACTTTTGTTTTCAGTTTTTTCTTTTCCATTTTTAGCTTAGACAAGTATCTCCTTCAGCCGGTATGTCTATTGTTTTTGTTCGATGTATTGTGCGGTCGGTATGTTGTGCTAGTCTGTATGATATGCGGTATATACACGTGCATTGTGCGGTCTTTCAGTTGTGTGATCTTTCTGTTGTGTGGTCTGTATGTTGTGGGGTGTGCATTCTGTGCGGTAGTTATGCTGTGTGGTGTGTATGTTGTGCGGTAGCTACATGTATGTTGTGCGGTCGGTATGTTTTGCGATTTGTATGTTGTTCGGTGTGTATGTTTTGCGTTCGATATGTTGTGTGGTCTGTTTGCTTTGAGGTTAGTAAATTGTGCCGTCTGCATATGGTGTGCGGTCTTTATGATGTGCTGTATGTTATGCGGTAGCTATGTTTTGTGGTCTGTTTGTTGTCCAGTAGCTTGGTTGTGCGGTCGGTATTTTGTGTGGTATGTATGTTGTGTGATGTGTATGTTGTGTGTGCTGTGTGATGTGTAGATGTTGTGTGGTCTGTATATTACGTGGTGTGTATGTTGTGTATGCTGTGTGTGTTGTGTGGTCTGTATATTACGTGGTGTGTATGTTGTGCGTCCGGTATGTTTTTTGTTGTTTGTACGCTTTGAGTTTGGCATATTGTGCTGTCTGCTTGTGCTGTTCGGCCTGTATACTGTGTCGTCTGTATATTCTGCGGTCTGCATATGTTGTGCGGCCTGTATGCTGTGAGGCCAGCATACCATGCCGTCGGGCGGCAAACTTGTGACATCCTATCTTTCTTTATGGGCCATCCATTTCAATACATTGACCTGACTTAGCTTTTGGGAATTTCCGATGGATTTATTTGCGCACATGGTTTGCCATTTAGTAGATAACGTGTGGATATTTTTTCAAATGTAAATTCTTATAATATGTTTGACAATATAATTCTGCACACTAAATGAAACATTACACGATACATCGTGTATGAACATTGCACAATACATCGTGTATGAACATTACACGATACACTGGGTATAAACATTACACGATACATCGTGTATAAACATTGCACAATACCTCGTGTGTGAACATTACACGATACACTGGGTATAAACATGACACGATACATCGTGTATGAACATGACACGATACATCGTGTATGAACATTACACGATACATCGTGTATGAACATTACACGACACTTTGTGTATGAACATTACACGATACCTCGTTTGTGAACAATACACAATAGATTGGGTATGAACATTACACGATACATCGTGTATGAACATTACACGATACTTTGTGTATGAACATTTCACGACACTTTGTGTATGAACATTACACGATACATCGTGTATGAACATTACACGATACTTTGTGTATGAACATTTCACGACACTTTGTGTATGAACATTACACGATACATCGTGTATGAACATTACACGATACCTCGTGTGTGAACATTACACGATACATTGGGTATGAACATTACACGATACATCGTGTATGAACATTACACGATACTTTGTGTATGAACATTACACGATACTTTGTGTATGAACATTGCACGACACTTTGTGTATGAACATTACACGATACATTGTATATGAACATTACACGATACATCGTGTATAAACATTGCACGATACATCGGTATGAACATTACACGATTAGACGGTTAGACAGAGTATAATAGGGTACTTCCAGTCCAAAGATTTTTCCCAAAAACTGGAAACTAGCTTTCTGGCTTATTATCTGGGAAAAGAACAAAAACGTGTGTCACCTATTAGTCAGAATAACGATTGTAACAAAGCATCCCGAAAAGTTCTCACAGATGTGACTGAAGCATTCTCTACGTGGTGTTAATCCATAATATCGTTAATTTATTTCCTCTTTGATCCCGTTTATTATATGTTGGATTATGACCACGCCTGTAAAGATGTACATTTCTTCCGTGTTGTAAGGATTATTATATTACAAGAAATATAACAGAATTCTTTCTTGTTTTTAACAAAACCTGTTCACGCATGAAGAAAGATTTTATCAGCTGATTGTAGGCTATAACACTCTGATTAGAGTTCAATGGTTTATGTCTAAAGGCTGGTGAGTCTATACAAGGGTCTCTACTACAAGGCCTACACTCTACTGCATATACACCTAAAAAAATTATTTTTAAGGAAGCCTAACAACAGAAATTCTTTACTGCGACTAAGCTGCAAATGCCAAGAGTGAAATTAACGTCAGGTAATTAAGTTTATTTAAACGTATGTATTGCAAACTGTATACTGTGAATTACACTGAAAAACGATTTCGACATATATTTTTAGTCAGTAAAACATAAAACCGAATACAAGTAACCTGTACTTACGTGCTATCGCCATCTTGGACAATATTTTGCGGTTATCCCAACAATAAATATCCGGTTAAGTTTTACGACCGAAGAAGGAATGTCCGGGGCAATGATATGTACCAAGCGAAACGTGTAAACACAACGGTAGTAGGATGGGCTTGATGACACTGGGAATGGGTACGCGCCTAAAGCTATGTGCAGATAAGTTCTAAGTTACGGTAACATATTCCAGGTGTAACTCTTATAAATTACTATATCTAACTGCGTGCATGACAAACTCCGATGGCCATCAGCTAAGGGCTTGGAGTCAGCAAGTTCGATGATTTGCTAAAGGTTGTATTCCAAAGATAGAAGTTCTCTTGAAGAATTCAGGCGTAGGAGTTTGGCGCTGATACCCGAGGGGAGAAAATTGCTCAGGTATGAACTCCCGTTCTCGACAGGTAAGATATAAACACGGTTACAGTCTGCAACTGATTTTTGTCCCACGGGGGCTAAAGCTGCATGATCTTTGAAAGTTCTTGTTCAGTGGTTTCGTCGGAGACGTCATACGGTGAATGGAATAAAACGAGCCTGCAGATGTGGGGTACTCAGACAACGCCCACCCAGACCTTTATGCCAGGCACAGACCTTAATACTAAAACGCTTATCCATGTGAGTCGAATACCGTTCTATTATATTTCAAAATAGACGTCAAGTCACGTATAATTAACAGCGATACCCACTCGTAGTGAGCCTCCTAGATGTGTCGGGTCAACCTACTCAAGGACTCGTGGTTAAAGCCAGCCGAAGTCTTTACCTATGTCATACGGGCATGTTCACTTCTTTTGACGCCGCAGTTGATGTAGTGTCCGGGTACAATAGCCTCATGGGTGTGACCGAGTTAGTCGGAATAGAGGTTTTCTATGATGTAAATTGACACAGGGCGTACATATAGTCCATGTATACACGGCTTACCGGATTAAACTAAAAACTTTGAATAAATAAAAAGACTTCATGCACACTGGGCCATGGGTATCTAATTTCGCTCCTTTTCTAGCGCCTGCGTCTTAACTAGTTACAGGTTTGGGTGAGAAAGTTAAGAAATTATTTCGTTAATCAATGGTCTGTGTATTCTATGATAATAATCATAACTAACATCGCAATCGTTATCATTATCAGTATCGTAATGGACGTAATACATTGTTACATGCGTTGTTATTGCCGTCGTTTGTCGGCGTGTTGTCGTTGTTGATTTTGATGTTGTTGTTATTATATAGTTGTTGTTGTAATAAATTTATTACACACCGCATTTTAGAATATCACTATTAGATAACAGGCACGTATGATAATCAGACCTGTTGTTGGAGAATTTTCGCAGAGGAACTACCTGTATTACAAGCTGGGATTTTGATTTATTTATTTATATATTTATTTGATTGGTACTTTAAGCCGTACTCAAGAATGTTTCAATTATATGACGGCGGTCAGCATTTACGGTGGGAGGAAACTGGGCAGAGCCCGGGGGAAACCCACTACCATCCTACTGTTGCTAGCATTAGGATGGTAGCCACGTACGGCCGGAGAGGAAGTCAGCATGAGCTGGACTTGAACTCACAGCGACGGAATTGGTGAAAGGTTCATGGGTTATTACGCTGCGCTAACCAACTGAGCAGCGGAGGCCACGGGATACATTTGAACAAAATATCCTGCGTGAGACACGAACTTAAGCCCATGAGTCGTGTCGGGTCATACGAAACATTTTAACAATGGTACATGCTGCTGCCTCTTTTTGCGCTCAGCACTAGGGGGTTAGAGCAAGAAAACCTCACTGGTTGGCCCGGTGTTAGTATAATGTGATGTTGGGGTGTCATGTCTGGTGTGTTCCGCATGATACTTCAGTGGCGCCAGCACTTTTGCGGCATGGACTCGCGCTGCCACAAGTAGACACAGTATAGGCCTATGTACACACACCTAATGGCTCCTTGTCGCCATATTACCCCCAGAAAGTGCATACGTAAGCCCATGGATATTACTCCTCAGTCAAAAAATGTCCTCAAGCACGCAACTGCTCAGAGCAATGTTCCTGGCTGCCCTCCCTACGCCTGAAGTCCGTTTATTTTAAACGGTTAAGAGGTTTTCGAGTATTAAAAGAATAGATACTATCTTGGACCTCCATTGTAAACACATTACAGCTAACGTCATTTTTTATTTTACAATCAAATTGTTTATCTTAAGAGTCAGGCCACATTTTGAGATTTTCACATTTGTGGTGTTTCAATTTGATTATTTATGTATTCAAACACCTCTGAGAATACATTTGTACGTGTACGTGCACGTGAACCCCCGACTACAACAGCCCAACCTGAAGCATACCAGAAGTATTGTCTTTGTCAGAAAAATTAAGACTAATTATTCACCAAATTATTAATTATAATAATTATTATTATATTAATAATTAAATTAATTTTTTACAACTTCTTCGGTGGCGTGATAACTAGATAACTCTATACAGCGTCTTGCTTGGCGTGATAACATGGGAATGGTTTACAGCTTGATATCTGGTGTGATAACTGGGTAATTATTTAAAGCTTGTTGCGTGAGAATTACGCAGAGAGTGATAAGTAGGTAATTCTTTATAGCTTGCAAGGCGTGATGACTAGATACTCATTAACAGCTTACTACCTGACGTGTTTACTAGATACTCATTTACACCTTGCTGTATGGCGTGATTACAAGATACTCATTTGCACCTTGCTGTATGGCGTGATTACAAGATACTCATTTACAACTTGCTACCTGGCGTGATTACTAGATACTCGTTTACAGCTTGCTATCTGGCGTGCTTACTAGATACTCATTTACAGCTTACTACCTGGCGTAATTACTAAATACTCATTTACAGCTTCTTCTGTAGGGTGTACTTGGGCAACAGAAGGGACTGTTTCATTTTGATGATTGTGTGAAATTGGCGCAATGCTGGGATCGCTCATCAAATAACGTGCTGGGCATCGTGATTCTTTTTGATGTAATGTAAAAGAGGTATTATTATCACTAATTCAGCATGTAAATACCAACGTGACTTTAGTCAGCGAAAATGTGCATGGGACACGTTGTGGAGTGTGAATTGGGTGCTGGTTCATTCAATCAAAGCGATGTTCTCATCACAGCATATATATCACTCTGTGCCCAATACAGTCGTAGGTTCAAATCCAGCAGCTGCTGCTTCTGTTGCGGAATTTAGGAGAATAATCATGATTAGCGGTGCTTTATTTCCGCCTCCGGTTTTGGCGCGTTCTAAAAGTGTGTTTAACTTTAGTGACGTAACTAAATAGATAAATCAGAAAAACAATAGAAATAAAGGAATGAATCAGCAAAATCGAAAGATTACTGGTAAGGGCATGTATGTAAGGCGTTATTCTAAGCTTTATCTCTGGGTCGGCTTATAAAAAGCCTCCAAAGCTGGTACTTGCTGCTGCCTCAGCAGTGAGAAGATAGAGCAAGGAAACAGGACCAGTTTGTCAGTATAATGTGACTGGATGAGGTGTCATGTCTGGTGTCTTCGGCATGGTCCTTCAGTAACGGCAGCACTTTGGCCGTCGTGTACTCGCCATGCCACAGGAAGGACACAGTAGGCTATATATACATGCACCTAATGCCTCCTCGACGACATCTGACTTAAAATTTGTCAAGTGCGACGACTAACCCAAGGCATTCATACACATATATATGTATACATGCATTCTACTTTAACTGGAAAGAAGCCTTTAAACTGTTGGTCTGTGAATGTATTACACATATAGATTATCGCATGGCAGTGGGGCCTCTCACCATTGCGGTCGATGTGAGTTCAAGTCTAGCTCAAGCTGGTTTCCTATGCGCCCGTACGTGGGAAGGTCTGCTAGCAACCTGAGGATAGTCGTGGGTTTCCCATGGGCTCTGCCCGGTTTCCACCGACCATAATGCTGGCCGCCGTCGTATAAGTGAAATATTCTTGAGAACGGCGTAAAACACCAATCAAAAAAATAAATATTGAGAGGATAGTCCAAGGAAACAGGATCCACTGTCTGGATGAGTTGTCGTGTGAAATATTCTTGAGAACGGCGTAGAACACCAACCAAATAAATAAACAAACAAATAAATAAATAAATAAATACAGACGATCGCCAGAGCTGCAGAGAATTGCAGCCCACCTGAAGCCCTGTTAACAGTGAACGACCTACACTTACATACATTTAGTTATTTATTTACTTGACTGGTGTTTTATGCAGTGCTCAAGAATATTTCACTTATACGACGGCGGCCAGCATTATGTTGGGAGGAAATCGGATAGAGCCCGGGGAAACCCACGACCATCCACAGGTTGGTGGAAGATGTACGGCCGAAGAGGAAGCAAGCATAAGCTGGACCTGAACTCATACAGACGGCATTGCTGAGAGCCTGATCATTACACTGCGCTAGCGCGCTTACCAACTCAGCCACGCAGGCCCCTCACACTCTCTTACAGGATGTAGAGGTGAAAATGACGCTGTCTAGAAGTGCAACAAAAAGATTCCTGTAGACCACTCGTCAACGGATACAGTACATGCTCGAAAGTGAGTCAAAGCGTATAAAGGGCACTTGAAACGTCTGAATGCAGACGACACAAAACATCAGGGCAGGTGTGGGGTTTAAAGAGAGCAGAGGGTGTAAATGAAATCTTCTCCATTTTTAAACTATCACACTGTCGTCACCTCTCCGGCTGTACCACCAATGCTGTCGTCTTTTATACTATAAGCATTTACCACAAAAAAGTCTATAAAACTCTTTACAAGTGTATTAAAATGTAGTAGACGAAGTGAACATTGCATTGCAAGAAATTCCCTTTAACTGGATCAGTGGATAGCCTTTTTGTGAATTGCTCGAGTGCTCCATTATTGTAACGATGGTGAAAGGGTGCGGCTGAAGGGTGTGGTTTTAGAAGGGCTGGCTGAGTGGTAAATATACCATTCATGAATCCCTCTTTGACCTAATTTAAGTTTAACCTAAATTTGTGGTGTCATTACTGAGCTTAGATTTTTAAGTTGGTTTTCTCCTACTATCATGCTGGCCTCGGTCGTGTAAGTGGAATATTCTTGAGTACAGCGTAAAGCACCAATCAAATAAATAATTAAATAAATTCCAAGTTTTTCTTAACGGATAAAGAAAACTCCAAGTATTAACGTAAATACACCTAAGTGAAGTCACAATTTTAGCGCAACAAACTATTTTAAAATCAAGACAAAATTTGACTTAAGTCTAAGGCAGCTTCGTGATATTGGGAACCGTCCACCAATTCTGGACCAATCTGGACGCCAAGCTTGGTAGTTCAAATCTAACTACAGGCTGAACTTTAGAGATCATACCGCTTTTACTGTTCCTGGTATCTTGTTCAAAAAAAAAAAAAAAAAAAAAAAAAAAAAAAACAGCTCTCGCGTGACCTTGTTCGTGTGGTGTTTAACGCCATTGGGTGGAGTTCACTTCCAGTAAGGGATAGATAATGAGCTCGATCTGGCTGACAGCAGTTGTCCTCCAGTACACACATGCGCACCCTGTACATCAAACAAGACAATTATGCATAAGTTGAAATGTTCCTTTCGATGGTCTCGCTAGTGTTAAATTTAAAGGTCAGTTACCAGTGGGAACTAGACATTTATTCATTTATTTATTTGATTGGTGGTTTACGCCGTAACCAAGAATAATTCACTTATACGACAGCTGTCAGCAGGTTGCTGAAATTCCGTTCCACGTACGACCGGAGAGGAAGACAGAATAAACTGGGCTTGAACTGGAAACTAGACATACAAAATTATTATTCGCCTAAACTCAAGGTTACACATGTGTAATGGGAGACTCGAGGGCGAGCCACACAGACGGTCCAAATGACAGGAAAAAACCCATCGATTTCTTCTGTGGGGAATCTTGCGTCGGATCACACCTAAGACCTTAAAAAAGAGCAAGTTGTAACCTTGCTTGGCTTTCAGAATTAAGGGGATAGTTCAACGACTGGTTGACCCGTATCAGTATAATGGCTCGGATGGGGCGCCTTAAGTCGTCTCAGTGAAGCAGCGCTAGATAAAATAGCTGTGGAAATCCGTCCTGCAACAAGGAGGCACACTACATGCACTCTAAGGACTCCTTCGTCGTCATAAGGCTGAAAAATTAAGTATGGCGTTAAATCGCAAGCACTCACTCTTCTTTGGTGTTGCAGTACGTGCGCATTTCATATATATTTTGTGAGGACACGTACATCGACAATTGTGACGTTAAAGAGGAAAGAACGAATGAGTTCACAGATTTACGAGTTTTACGCGTTCCCCCTTCAGGTAACTGAGGGCGATTTTTGCCTCCGAATGGAAAAGTGAAAGAACACTGACTGGGTAATTCTGCCACACAGGCTTTCTACACTGTTGGTTTGCATCTAGTTCAAATATATTAGAATTTTATCTGCTTTGGATAGAACTAAAGCCCTTGTTGGCCAGTGTCACTCCCCCACCACCCCCACCCCCACCACCCCCACCCCCTCTGAAGGTTACCAAGATAACAAAATGCTATGACTTTACATCCAGCAACCACAGCTCAAAAAATGGTGGTCATGTTTGGTTGATTTGTTTATATGTTGTAGAGAAAAGTGCAAGCTCCATGTGGTGATATGGCATTGTACCACGTGAAAGTTAGGGGTATATATTTTTGAGGTTGAGGCTGCCAAGTTAACCAAATAAATACTAAGGAAAATCAATGTGCTGGAGTAACCTCATTGGTACAGACGGTAATAGTTCTTTCTAAAGGATGACTTGGCCTGTTCAAATTCAGCTCTCGCTGATCTGGCTGGTTTATTAGAGCCAACGGTTGACGGAATAAGTTTTACTCCTGACACTACGGTTTCCACAACTAATGAGCCTTACCTTCATGATAAAATTGAAAAGTTTTCGAATGCGACGCTAAACCCTACCCGACTTATTCCGGTCGAAAGTGGGAAGGTCTGCCAGCAACCTGCGAACGGTCGTGGGTTTCCTCGAGCCCGGATTCTTCCCACTATAATGTTGGCCGACGTCGTATAAGTGGATATTCGTGAGTTCGTCGTAAAACATCGGTCAAAAAATAAATAAATAAATAAATAAATATAACAGACAGAATAGAAAATTTGATTTGAACCAGTATATTTAATCTGGTTTGTTTATCAAAGTCATGGTAAACAGAAACACGCTTTAATTCTCCATCTTATTGTTATGGTCACATTTTTATGCGATTTGTTTCCAGCAAAGCCTAAACATAATTGTATAAATCATTACAGGTTAAATCACATGACCATTGCCATCCTCTCTGTATATAAAACAAGAAAAAACATTTTTGCTGGGGTCTTTCCGCTTCATTATATTTACCGTACGCTTCATGTTTGGTAACCTTACAGTTTCACACCGAACCTTTGAAGAAACCTTTATTTCTGAGACTGTAATGAAAGTGAGCATAACAGAGATTTCATTTCCCTATCCGAGCTCTTTCTGGCAACACACCCATTTGCACACACATTTCCACACATCAGTACCGCTTTTACAGGCAGAGATGGTGATAATGACTCATGCGTTTCTGAGTAAATTATACACCCTTTTCGTGACTGGACGTTGATAATGTGGAGTTACTTCCCTTGATCCATACAAAAATAAACACAGTTTAAACAGTGAACTCTGAAAGCTAACAAATCGTATACGGACAATGTTTTCCCTGTAAAGGTAGTTCACTTGATTCTTGACGTCAGAAAGTCCATACTTATAATTTGGAATCCCGTCATCTGACGGCTTATTTGTGTATTTAAACTTACCGGTAACTTATCCAAAGAAATTGGAGCGACATTTTGTTCATGGCGGGTCTTTGATGTTTTTAAATCAAAGGATTTATTTATTTGTTTTTTTGTTTTTTTATTAGTGTTTTACGCCGTACTGAAAACATGGGAAAGTATGATTTTCATATATCCAACTCTGTAAACCAAGAACCAAAAATTCACTCGTTTTCAAAAGTTAGAACCACACATCTTTCCAGCATGAGTTCCAGTATAGCAAGACAAGACATTGTGTACATGCCCTAACATACGGCTCGTTCAACGCTTACTTGATCTACTGCCTCACTTACGGGCAGCGATATCCCGAGTAAAAAGGAAATATACAGTGTCGCCAGTCGCTGTAATATACACTTGTGTGATAGTGTGGCTAAAATGAAGTCGTTTCCTGTGGGGTTTTTTTTTTATTTCCATTCGTTTTCGTTTGTATATCGGACATATGATAGAGTGGTTGTACTGCAGTAGAAGGACAAACTATCAGTATTTATTAACTTATTATTCTGTTGTTTAAGCTAGTACTCGAAACACGCTTTTTGACAATCTACCTGATTTTTAGCCGCAGCTGAAACAGCCCCAGTTGGATTCGAACACGTGACATAGTTAGTCAAGGGCACGTTAATGTCGTCTGGCTGCCGTTTCAAAGTACACGTACCTCCCATTGTCCATATTTATTTATTTTATTTTTGGTTAACGTGATACTCGAGCATTTTCTTTAACTGTTACGATGGTGGATAACGTAATCGGTGATAGGAAATCACACTCCCTGTCGTGAACCACGGATATTTGGCAAGTTATCGAAGATCTTTCCCACATGTGGCGTTGAGCGATGTGACATAGAGATATGCACACCATATTGTTGACGGGTAAGTCGTCTCTAACGGACGTTGGACGTCGGTCCCTTAAGCAGGAGGAGTGATTCACAAAATCTGTGTCCAGCATTGATTTTAAATCCGCCAATCATATGTACGGCGGAATTAAAGGCTAGCGCCTCAAACAACTATACCACGATCCGCTCGCCCTTCTGTATATCAAATACAAGTAGTTACTGTTTTTGCAATTAAAAATAATACTAATACAAAAGGATGACGAATTGGCAATTTTTAATACATACAAGTTTGTTTTACCTTCATAACGACACAACGAGAATGATTTTCACGAGTATAAAAATATAGATTTATAACATAACATGCTTATAAAAGAATAATTAAGAAATAAGAATAAAATACATCCAATTACGTTGATACAATACTGAAATATATATATATATATATATATATATATATATATATATATATATATATATATATATATATATATATATATATATATATATAATTTAAGGGTTTTCAAGGGGAGATAATCCTACATGTAGTTCAACTTCAAAATATGCTGTTGAAATGCTGTAGAGACTCATCATTGGCCCAAAATAAAATACAAGAGAAAGGGAAAATGATAATAAATTAAAAATAACTTTTAAACTGAATATCACTTCGAAATACATGTACACTTTGCAATTTTGAATATATGTGGGCAGGAAAGAATGCCTTTGCGACTGGTTCTTGAAAACTAAGGTGATTTATGGCTGCGTGGTATAACAGGCACGTACAAGTAGTCATATAATCACATAAAAAATATATATTTAAACATTATAACAATTATTAATATAATTCCGATAAAGCTTTATTAATTCGTGGATCGCTTGCTGGTGTGGCAATCATGTACACGTAGGACCTGTAAGTGCGCATGTCCATAAACGCGATAAGCCATAAACGGTTCATGTCCCAATCCATTTTACTATTCAGGGGAGGCAAGTCGCACATGCATAGGTTTACGTGTATTCGTGATATAGACCATTTACAAATGCATGTTTACAATAATGATGTCACACTGCTTTTTTTGCCTTTATCAATTCAACTTTTGTATAAATGTTCACGTTATCGCAGAACCAAGTTTTACTTTCATCACAAAAACCAGTGTAAAAAAAAACTCACATGAACATACATTTCCTACCATTTACAGCTTCCCATGCAAACGTGCTACTTGTACATGGTTTTGCTCCCCGGCACGCCTCGCCTACACATGCGCACGTTTTGCAGGGCATTTACTCTTAAACAACGGATATATAAAAGACACCTATCTTAAGATTCTTAAGTTGGCCGTACGTGGGTTTTCCCCGGACTCTGCCCGGTTTCCTCCCACCATAACGCTGGCCGCCGTCGTATAAGTGAAATATATTTGAGTACGGTGTAAAACACCAATCAAATAAATAAATAAATTTCTTAAGTCACACTTCTTTGTGTTAACCCGCTCTAAGTTTAAAACCAAATACAGTGTAAAACGACTCCCTTGCGTCCTTCCATGCACATATGTTTTCACGACACATTTAAAGCACTAAAACATCGCTTTCGCCATGTCTGTACTCTATTTCCTTTACACCAAGACAAAAATAAACTATATTTATATGGCGCAATAAATCCACAATAGCAGCGATATTATGTAAACAATTTCATGTCATCTTGCACCCAGGATCATTTAAGTGAATGACTTATGCAAAAACATGGGACACCAAAAACATTTTCCACTGGTACACAGACAGAGCTAAAGACTATTTTTCTGAAGATAAAGACTGAACGAAACATAACGGAACTTGTACGCAAAAATACTCGCATCCATTGCATGTTTCACACTGGACTAATGACAAATGAACAAAAAAAGCGTAGTTTAACATCTGCACACCCAAGCACTAGCTTTTCGTTGGCAGATCACAGTTAGACTGTTGTTGTTTTTATTTTAATTTCAGGTGTTGAACGTCTCACATATACCCGGATCCTTGCCACAATGGTCTGTAACCGAAAGAAAACACAAGTATGAGTTTCAGTGTCTTAGTACAAGAAATCATAGTGTCATTGTTTGTTGTTGTTGTTTTTTTTTTTTTGTTTCTTTGTTTTTTTATTATGAATGCAAGGACGTGTGGTCTTCCGCAAAAAAATTTAATTGCATTTCATTCTTTATTTCTTTAAAGAGGATTTCCTACAGCCTAACCGGCCACTAAGGAGATCTCCTCAACATAACAACAAACACATCATATGTATAGATCCATACATATACGTACAGACATAGTCAAAAACGTTCAAGCATGATTATTAATGTATTGATACCTTAGAGACGGGGCAACTGTGCGCCCAAAACACAGATATATACAAAAATAAAGCATAGCTAATTAGATAACTACGTTCAATAAGTCTGCAATTGCTTTTACAGAGACATAGTGGTGAAATATTTATTTATTTATTTGATTAGTGTTTTACGCCGCACGCAAGAATATTTCACTTATACGAGGGCAGCCAGCATTATGGTGGGTGGAAACCGGGCAGAGCCCGGGGGAAACCCACGGCCATCCGCAGGTTGCTGGCAGACCTTCCCACGTACGGCCGGAGAGGAAGCCAGTATGAGCTGGACTTGAACTCACAGCGGCCGCATTGGTGAGAGACTCCTGGGTCATTGCGTTGCGCTAGCGCGCAAACCAACTGAGCCACGGTGGCCCCTAGTAGTGAAATAAGACATGTTCTGGTAGCCATTGCAGAATTAACAGTACTTTACTATCACCATTAATAAAAGCGTAACTAGAAGTAGAAGTAATTGTTTTATACAAATTGTGTATTTTACAATGGTTATTCGTTAATCTTCCCTCAGCACAGCAGTTATCCAGGGCACGAGCAAAATAAATCTAAGACATCATATGATTATGTATGTAATATAATGATATCATGATGTAAGTGATTGTTGTGACGTCGTTGTTGTTAGTATTGTATTCGTCTTTTGTTTAACTGGCAATTTTCAGACTCATCGTTTAAAAACACGCATTATACTTACTCAAATCTGCTGTCAACAATAGGCCTCGGGACATGATACGCTGGTAGCCTAAAATAGAAAAAAAAAACCCGACATGTACTATTCCCAAAGACAAGGATTTGGAACGCACAAAAAAGAACTCTAGAACTACCTGTTTTAAATCATGGATAAGGCCTAAAACTTAGAGGCCTCAATCTAAAAAGATTTAAAACGATTACATAAGCTTTTAGGCCAATCTGAAGATGGTTGTGGACTTTCCCCGGCTTGGCTTGGTTTCCTCCCACCCTAATACTGGCCGCCGTCATATATGCATGAAATACTCTTGACATTGACGTATCCAATAAATAAATAAATAAAAAAATTAAAAAATAAATAAATAAATAAACAAACAAATAAATAACTAAATAAAAAAGCAAACAAACAAACAAATAAATAACTAAATAAAAAAGCAAACAAACAAACAAATAAATAAATAATTTAAATAACTACCACATAAAAGAGATGTTCGAAAATAGACATAGGAGTACAAGGAAAACAATTACTTCTTATAGTCCATGCCAGATTTACCTGTTTCCACTGGGCAGCGTTGCCACGTGATTTTCCGGTCCACGTGCATCGGGTAATCTTCTGATTGGCTCTGGATTTTGTTGAACTCTCGCGCTGTCCGGAAATTTGTTGTCCCACAGCCGCATCTGTCCGAAGTCCAGCGAACCGCTCCTTCTGACATGCGTGTCGTAAAATCCTTTTGAGTCATATCCGTTACCAACCACGTCACGCCTTTCCTGAAACGACCTTGACCTTGTTGGGGCTAATGGCGGTCGTTCTCTAAATTCTAGGGTGTTGCCGACGTTGTTGTCGTATAAGTATGTTTGTTGCGGATTGTAGTCGTGTGAGAGGAAAGAATTGTGCCCGGATCCGAAATGATTTATCCTAAAGGAAACAATTTGTATAGTATTTTGTATAATAAGAAATAATCTACCGGATGGGATGTAAGACACCCAGTTATGTGCTAAGTCCATCTTTGCCAAGTTTAGCCCATCTGCTCTTACTTTTTATATGCTAGAAACCATTTACAATGAAAAATAGGTCCTTTTTTCAAGAAGAAATGTAGTCAGCATAGAATAAACTTAAACCAGATAATTAGGCGGCCACTCCAGTCGGTGTAGAACCATTCAAGAGTTTATCCTATTCGTAGATAAGTGTATAACAAAATGGGTGTATATAAACGTAGATCTGAATGAATTGGAAAGCGACTCAACATATAAATGACTGTTGATAAAGTTCTATGAGAAGAATCAATATACAGATAATCTTCACCAGTTGGCAGAGAAATAAAAGGAAAAAAAGGTGCTTACTGAATAAAACAGAGTAATAATACGCATTCTGTGAAGAAATGCATTTCTAGGATGTCATCTATGTGCTTACATTTGTTTTCTTTCCTCAACATGTGGATCACGCCGGATAAACCTTTGACAAATGAGGAGAAATACAATGACAAGGGCGATAAGTCCCGCTACACCTCCGACAACGGAAGCAATGATGACGATGTCCGAGTCCTTCAGGCTATTCGGTGACTCTGTCGTTGTGGAATCTAAAACACACAGACGAAAAGTAAATGTCCGATAAACTTATCTGACATGACAATACTGGACAACAAATCCAGAATCCACAATGCCGACGTTAAAAATGGGAAGAGACTGGAAATGAGATAGATGGTTAAATAAATCGATTATACATCAGGAAATCCCATTTTATATGCAGAGTAAAATGCCGCATTGCATGCTGTCACAATGCGGAGTAGGCCTACACAAGCACTGGCCAACACATACCATTGCATTCTTCTTCGAAAAACTCCTAAAGATTTAAACCAAAGACGGAACACTCAAAAACTGGGCACAATGTTTCAGAAAAGAAAAAAATCCACATGAAAAAACATCGATTTCTTCAGCTGGGGGGTCAGCTGGGAAATGCTGCGTATGACATGAACTTATTTAGTTCAATATATTGATATATCTATAAAAAAAATCATAACTTATGAATAAAATACTGCGCAGTTCAAGCCAAATGCCAATGTCATAAAAACAAAGCTGTAAATGTATGTTGCAGAATCATTTATATTTGTCACATCTCTAAGACTTAAAGTGGCACTTGTGCATACAATATCATTAGTTATATTATAGTAGTATATAAATTAGTGACATTTCCGTTTCCCCACTAATTATGAAAGCTATGGTGTCATTGTCTATGTTTTTTTTTTTGGGGGGGGGGTGGGGTGGGGTGGGGGGGTTCAAGTAACTTGACAAATCAAGGGGAATACAATAACACGTATTCAAGTAACGTGACAACCTCGCAGAATACAATAACACGTATTCAAGTAACGTGACAACCTCGCAGAATACAATAACACGTATTCAAGTAACGTGACAACCTCGGAGAATACAGTAACACGTATTCAAGTAACGTGACAACCTCGGCGAATACAAGAACACGAATTCAAGGTACATGACAACCTGGAAAAATACAATAACACATATCCAAGTCACGCGAAAATCTCGGAGAATACAATAAACCTTATAATTTTACAGCAGGATCCAAACCAGAAATAACTAGATATGAGCCACTGACCTCAATGGTTATGTAAGCCATAAGGTTTGATGGTGTATTTTGTTAGTAAACATGGCAATAAAAGCTGATTTTTGTTCTATAAAGGTGGACATGAAGTATATAAGCTTCAACGAAGACAGAGGATACTGAACGTACTTAAATGTACCTCAATCTTCATGTATGTTTGTATGAAATATGTTTCTGTGTAGAAGGTATATAAAGGGCTTTTGAACTGAGTTGTAAACAGGTATATATACCTGGCAATAAGGTATAAAATCTTTACACGATTCAAGATTACAGTTGCCGATTGTCTTGGCTACTTAGGGTAGGGCGTGTTTTTAAATTTACTTACTTACCTCAGTAACAATATTGAGTGTGTTATGTTATATGTATCGAATGTCTTTTAGTCCTGAACCGAGCAATTCCGTGTAGTGTAAGAAAGTTTGAAAACTGTAACCAAATACAAAGGAATTCGTGAGAATGCGTTCTAGAGGTAAATAATACAGCACTCCATCACCCATTCATCCCATGTTCTGTGTAGAGTAATATTCAGAGAATTCATTTCTAAAGAAAAATAAACAAATATATGAAAAATATCCATATGAGCAATATATTAAAACCCACGTGAAGGTGTTGGAACCATACATATATTCATTTAGCAGTGTTCAGTGTGTGGTGCTTTTGTGTGAAGATGGACAGAAAACATTTTCCTGGAGTGAAAACAGATTTAATTGAATTCAATGTTGAGCTCCAGTGTCGTGTTATAACTAGTTTAACACGCGTATCGACAACGACATGCTCCGGTTCCAGCTCTGAATAACAGATCACACCTTTCCCTCAGTAATCTATCGCCTTGGCACATCGTGGTCGTCTTTTGAGCCTGTCTACATACTGATGTGGCTCTGCCTCGATGTGAAGATCCGGGTTGAAACTCAGGTAGAACTCGTTTGATTTTTTTTTTTTAGAATTGCTGTTTTACGCCCGTATTTCAGTTATACGACGGCGGACAATTATGATTATGATTTACGTTATGATTGGGCAAACACACAACTGCGGGTTGCTGGTACACTTTCCCACGTACACGTGCGGCTGGAGGGGAAGCTATGAGCTGGACTTGAACTCACAGTGATCCATTGGTGATAACCTCCTGACTCATTGTACTGCATTAGCAGGCTAATCTGTCGGCTAACCTGGGCTAAAGTGTTTATTTATCTACTAGGCGGTGATTTCTTAGATTTCAGTTAGCCTTTTCGCATTTCATTTTACACTGGGCAGTTAGTCAGAAATTTAATGAATCGGCGCAACACTTTTGCCATATACGATAATACTCTCCGACGTCGGAGTGATTTTAAAGCATCATGCTAAGCGAGACCTCACCGTATCACGGTAAAACACCTTACATACCCCCTGGCCACTTAGTTCATGGGACGACCTTGCGCTTCGGTGTATCAATAAATCGTGACACATGTCGGCTATTTGGGGATCGTCTCACAAAGAAGTGGATATGAACGATGCAGGGACAAAGTTGCATGTAAAGGTGCGATCTTGTACACAATCATGAATGCGCTCATATGTAATAAGAAGGTTAAACACATGTCCCGTTCACTCCGCGCGTATGGGTGCGCTTATCTTACTGTCACTGATCGTTGTCCATCGCATGCATTAGCGAACCCCGCCTATCGCTGCCCCATTAACGTGTGACACGAAGGAAGTATAGGGCCTACATGTACACAGATACACGTTATGTACACAGCTACACGTTATATACACATCTACACGTTATGAACACAGATACACGTTATGTTAACATGCACCTATTGTTATTCAACCACAGTAAGTTTACAAAGAAAGTCCTACATTTTACGCGCAGGCGCATTTCACTTAACACACGCTTGGTAGAGACAAGTGGAAAACAAATATCTAAACAGCGTAGCGACTTATGTCTATATACGTAACGTATGTTCAAAAGACAGACTCATCGTTTCAAGACAGAACACCTGGATTTTAGCTGTAATGCGCCGGTAAGACATAATCTGTACAAGTAAAGTCACTCTTGACAGAGCAGCCGCGGGTCAGCAGTTCAAACTCGACTGCAGGCAACTTCCTTGTATACCCGTGGGAACAAGGGCAATTAAAAGGATGCATGGCCACAATTCGTCAACCATTCCTATACTTTAATTCATCTGGTACATCAAGAACGGTGTTTGCACTACTGTAAAGTCAAGTCCACTTAAAATTCATACATTCAAACACACGTGAAAATCACTTTGTACCCAAAGAACAGAACTGCATTTACTGTGCTTGGGCCCCTTTTTACAAACAAATCATTACGTGTGTCTGAAGTACAGTGCAAATTCAATCGTAACAAATAATGAAGAAATACGTCACCATGGTGATTATAAATTGTGCAATGTCGTGACAGCTGTATAAAAAACGTTCTAGACTGCTGGTGTTTATTTTATGACAGGGAAGACATGTGTTTCCTGCTCTGTTTGCCAACGTTATTTTTATCTTTATATTACGTAGTAAATGATTCAAATTCAATTTAACGTAAACATCCCAGCTGTTCATCAAAAAAAGCTGCTATTGTCTTCGTATACGGTTACTCAATTTTTTTTAAAAGCGGTTTAATAGCATTTTGTGATCTTCCTTTGCAAACGTGCAAACATGTGTATATATAAAAACATTTGTTCTACATTTATAAAGTATCAAGACCACTTTACTAAGATGGCAGTTGCGAGAGTACATGAAATTTCTATAAGGCGGCGATCAGGTGAATGCCCGTACTGGTTCGGAATAAAACCACTGAAGCAAAGTGTATCTATAGAGATATGAACATCTTCGTCACATTGGCTCAGTTGCAAGTTGCTTGGGCAATGAGAGTATATTTGGTGCAGCCCAAAACTATACATTTCCACTTAAAATTCCATAGAATATATACGTCCTGATGCACAGCACAACTAACTGCATGCAGGTGTTTTTCGGATTACACGGATTATAACGGATTATAGGTGTACAGGGAAAAGCATTGCGTTTCATTTGTCAGGCATACGCTTGGAATCAGCCTATAATTGGATTTATAACACATACTATATAGACATTTACAGTTTCATTCACAGCTTTCCCTGGTAATCAAGGCACGAAGTGAAGACGTTGTTTTTCTCTTATACGCGAATACGCTTTTGTGTACAAAACTGCGAAAATATGCCTTGGTCTGCAAAACTGCGAAAACACGCCTTTGTCTGCAAAACTGCGAAAATACGCCTTTGTCTGCAAAACTGCGAAAATACGCATTTGTCTGCAAAACCTTCAAGATCTAAACATAGTCCTCATTGTCAAAATTTAGAACACCAATAAGACACATACACACAGATATTTATTTATTTATTTGATTGATGGTACTCAAGACTTTTTCATTTATTCGATGGCGGGGAGGGGGGGGGGGGGATCCTGGGTCAATATGCTGCGCTAGCTTGCTAACCAACAGAGCCACGGAGGCCCAGTACACACAAATAAAGTATACACTGACGTGAAATAAAAGTTACACCTGGGTGTTTTTAATTCCAAGAAAACATACAGTACTTATTATATTATTATTTATAATTTGTACCGCAATTAATGTACATTCACCTCGTCTGTACGTGTATTTGTCCAAACGTACAGAAAAAAAGATTTGTTCCTACTGTTTAATAGATAAAACGGAAAGGTGCTTCCTGCCCTTTCACGCATTAACGAATATTTTTCACAAACTCTCAAAGAAAGCATACCCACGCTCTGAAGACAATCACTTACTGTGTAAAAAAAAAAAGAAATTAAACCAATCTTCTTTTTTATATCACATCCACTGAATGGTTAGTATGTTCCACATATAGATTTTGCACTAAATGTACCAGTCATGCATCACACTGGTACAAACATACCTGATGGTTTAAAGTAGAAATTGTTCTGCATTGATTCTATTCTTGAGGTGAGCGAGGAATAACAATAATAATAATAATAATAATAATAATATACAGCTAGCATTTTTAATTGGTATTTTGAACAAAATGTGTATTTAATTTATACATGTCCGTGTTGAAAGAACAATGAGGTGAAATATAATGTTTTATCGATACAACTGCCATATAATTGGAAATAATGGCAAGGCCCAATATGCCATAATACACTGCTTATGAACCATACAGCTTGCTTTCTTTCTTTCACCACGTTGGTGGTGGCAAAGATGTACACAAAACTGCATGTATAAGAGTGAGCGATGCCTGTAATTATATTTTTGATAAAATACATGAGGAATTTGATGCACAAAGCCGAAAGAAATAATCACCCTTAGATCCACTATCCCCCTATTCATGTTCAATGGGTGAACTGAATTTCGGGGGGTGGGGCAGGGGTGGGTGCAGGATGACTGTTCAAACAGGTTAATGATGACGTTTCAGAATTGACCTACATTACACTGTCTTTTATTGCCTGTCCCTTTGTCTGCCTACAGCCAGATGACCCTAAGCCAGCCAATCTAAAGAGTAAATATTCCAAGTAGGGGAACAGAAGGTCCCTGGCGTCAAAAGCAGTTATAAGGTGTCGGTGGCAGGGAAAGGGGGAAAGCTCGTGGGATGAACAAATAACTGGTCAAAGCTGAATGTTTGTGAATGAGTAGATAGCGCCTTGAATGAGTGCATGGCGCCACCAATGAGCACATAGTGCCTTCAATGAGTATACAGCGCCTTCAAAAAGATTACAGCGCCTTCAATGAGCATACAACGCATTGAATGAGTATATGGCGCCTTCAATGCATATATAGCGCCTTCAGTGAGCACCTAGCGCCTTAAATGAGCATATACTGCCTTGGCAGAATATACAGCGCATTGAATGAGTATATAGCGCCTTCAATGCATATATAGCGCCTTGAAAGAGCATATAGCGCCTTGGGTGAGTATAAAGCTCATTAAATGAGCATATAGCGCTTTGAATAAGTATATAGCGCCTTAAATGAACATATAGCGCCTTGGGTGAGTATAAAGCTCATTAAATGAGCATATAGCGCCTTCAATAAGTATATAGCGCCATGAATGAGCATATAGCGCCATGAATGAGTATATAGCACCTTGAATAAGTATGTAGCGCCATGAATGAACATATAGCGCCTTGGGTAAGTATAAAGCTCATTAAATGAGCATATAGCGCCTTGAATAAGTATATAGAACCATGAATGAGCATATAGCGCCATGAATGAACATATAGCGCCATGAATGAGTATGTAGCGCCTTGAATGAGCATATAACGCCTTCAGTCAAGCATACAGCGCCTTGAATGAGTATATAGTACATTGAATGAGCACATAGCTCATTGAATGAGCATATAGCACATTGAATGAGCATATAGCACATTAAATGAGCATATGGCGCCATGAATGAGTATATAGCACCTTGAATGAGTATATAGCGTCTTGAATGACCCCTAACGTACAGGTCATGGTGATCTGCATTATGCAGTTAAAGAGACATACACTTCGTGAAAGTAGCAATGGTTATAGTATTAAAGGGGAAACATGTGAAATAGTCTATAGCTGCAGCATCCCACATAACGTTGATATCAATGCACTGAAGCCGCTCATTAAACGAATTAGTCATACTGAAAGCCCGATTGACCGCTCTACCGACAGACGGATTTACCACAACCCGACCAGCCAAAAGCCAGACAGACCGAGCTACCGACAGCCAGACTAAGCGACAGCCAGACCAACCGACTAGCAAATTTAAAGTGCCCGACGGGTTTATTCAAATAAATATAGATCGCAGAAATTACACAATGGGCATATTAAACAAAGTGAGACTGCATGGGATGATTAAAATGACCCCAACACTACATAAGTGAAAGGTGAAATCAAGAAATTCTTCCACGCCCATAGCACGCATGCGCAGAAAAATTGCATGTATACATGGGGATATATTACCGACAAAAAAACTAGAGATATATCTAGCATATCCACTATTATATAACAGTCTCGAGATCTAATCACGTTATTGTAATAAGATGAGGAAATCAATTATTTTGTATGGATGATTACATATAGGAAGTGTAATGCACCATCTCTTTTTAGAAACCGACGGAAAATTCCGTGAAGGACGCCCCTATTTCTCATAATCTGTTTACCCTAGTCTGATACACTAAAGTCAATGTGTACAACATGTAAAGCCAATATAACTTGCTCGGACATTCAATCATCAGGAGTAATGCATGCATCGGTTATTTCCTGAAGCCTGATAATAAACGATTCAGTCTAATTGGAGAAGGTGTGTGAAACGCTAATTACCTCTGTGCCGTTAGACACGATGGATGGTAAGGATATATTATTATCCAAATCAGCAAATCTATTGATGACAGATAACGGATCAAGGACGAAGGCGTTTATGCAGTGTGCACATATTTATAAATGCTTTGTGTCTACATGTTGAAGCCCTCTATTCACACTGAACTGAGCGGCTCTATTTCTGTTTTTTTCAATGGTTTAAAGAGACTATACGAACATGCTGGGGAAAACCCCGATCAAAAATAGCGGAACAATTTGATAAGACAATCGTATCATGTGAAGACAGTTTTAGGAATGAGAAACGATATAATATAGTTTCATGTCTTGTTTTGTAGACGATTGACGAATGGCAATCCCCATGCGTATTCTCCATCATCTGAGTGGTTGTTGATAAATACATGCATATGTACGCTTTTGCTTTAACGTCGTTCATAACAATTTTTCAGTCATATGAGGACGAGGCATCGTTAGGTATGTGCACATATACTGTGTCGTCTTGTGACAAGACGAATCCATGCCACCAAAATGCTGTCGCCGTTGAAATAACATGCCGATGACACCAGACATGACACCCCTCCAAGTCACATTATACTGACACCGAATCAACACGTCCTGTTTCCTTGCTCTAACCTCCCAGTGCTCAGCGCCGTGCGAGTCAGGAAGACGTACCTATTTTAAGGTATTTGAAATGATCCGAACCTGGTTTGATCTTCCGACTTACAGGCGGACGTTCTAACCATTAGGCCACCGACGTGTTCCCATAAATACGCACTTAGCTTAACACGCTGCGTGCCTATACACGCAAGTCCGTTATGGAATCGCTAATCTGACAAAAATATTGTAATTAGCTTGTCTATTTATATTTAAAGCACAGATTTCTTTGCCACAGGCATGTCACACAACACAATGGCTTTCGTTCGTGCATTCAATTCACAACGCATTTATTGTGGTTTAATATAAAGCATTATTCGGGTAAAGCAGTACGGCTCTCTTCACAAACAAGGGAGTGCGCCAATACATGCAAATAAGATTAACGGTTTTAGGTCGAGATATGCGGAAATAAGCAGCTCCTATAAATGTATGTATAAGAAGAGAATGGGTGATAGGTCTGCATATTGTGTCCACGTATATGTATATACCGTCATGCCAATGCTTGTAACAGCATGTAACAGTATACGAGAGATTAAGTATGTGACTCTCACAAACCCCGCCTGGACAGGGGATTTATACATTCCCCCTCTCTCTCACTTTTGTGGAGCACACTTGTCTTGTATTAAAACACAAACTTAATTGTGTTCTTTCCAATAAAAGTCTTGTGCCGTATTTGAACAACTCAAATGCCGTATTTGAATTTACAAAAGGTCTTGTTTGTGTGTGTTTCTTTTTTGTGGGTGTGTAATACAGAAATGTGTACTTCACATTTATTTCACACATGATTCTGTTGGGGTAACACAAGTCATTGTTGAATGAAACAACAGAACTTGTTGTGTTAGATTTCGACAAAACTGTTTTCAACACAAGTGATCGCTCTTGCGCAGTCTAAATTTCGTTGAAAAGAATGCGTTTCATTTCTTGCAATTGTTCTTCTTAAGGTGATCAAACAGTTGACCAGGGAGAATACCGTTGAGTCAACGTTCTGGAGTTTAACAGCTCAGAAGATTTCAATCTTTCTTATTTTTTTTTTTATCCTGACATTGTAATGTGATGAGTCAATGTTCTCCATTTCACCTGACGAGCGCCGTGTTGGCTTGGAACTTGACATCTTATAAGTGAAAGCCAGCGGTTTTTGTGTGTTTTTTTTTTATGTACAACAATGCACAGTGCTAACATCTTCTTGAAACTAATAGATATTTTTGTACAGCAGCTTTTGGTGTCATCGTTGAAAGGGCTTCTAATTGCTGCTCAAGAACTTAATGTCATGATTAAATGTCTTGTCAAAACAAACCATCTGCTTATGCACAGACAAAAAAACATGCCAGGCCTAGATGTATTCAGCCTACTATGCACAAATGCAGCACAGCCTGCACGGTCTCTAGAAGAGATCTTTATATTACACTAAAAAAAATTAATCTGTAAATTTTCAGAGAAAGTATGTTGTCTTGGTGATACTGAAATGTATTATGCTATTATAATATAATACTGTGTCGTGTTTATCCTTATATTGTGTGCGTCTAGTAGGAACATTATGCTGTAGTAATAGAACATGAGTGTGTTATACTTAATAGAATAATATGTTTTAATAATAGAAGGCATTCTAGCATCACTCGGACAACAGGTTTTCTGTTAAAATGAATAGATTAGTTTTTTGAGTGTAGTATTTTGGGGTCATGTTTGGATGGTTTCCTCTAAACTGAACTCATAGGTTGTTCTACGTGACACAATACACTGGAGGCATTTACGTCGATTACCGCGTACAGTCATACGTTTGGTCCACCACCTACAGGTCATGCATATTCATATCATTAGTATTAACAACCTTATACGTGCATTTTATAGCTTCGCGAGCCACTGTCCATTGCAGTAAGTGAGCTCTGTGTGATCAATGAAAGATATAACCTTGACTAAAAATATCAAATAAAAACCATACTAAATAATGAAAGTCAGCACACGACTGTTTGCCCGCTAATGTGATCGGTACATGCGAAAATGTACAGTCTCTAAAGCAGAATTAAGTTAATGCGACCTTGTCATTTGAACTCCCCAGCCAATCCGTTTGCAGCGCGACTAAACCTTATGAATATTCATAACATCATAATATGTACAAGAAAAGCAGTTTTGTCCGCCTCCATTCATAGATACGATATTCACCTGATTAATTTACCCATGTATTCAGGTGTTTTCTCATAAAGGCATTTATTTATTTATTTATTTATTTATTCATGAGTTTCTAGATTTAGTTATATACTTATAAGTTTTTGCTTATTTATCAGATAGTAAAGAATCTTTTATGCACAATACTTTTACTGCAAACACCTGACATGTGCTCTGGGTTTAATTGGGTCAGCGTCAGTAGCTGTTCTGTATGTAAAAATGAACAACTGAGAAATATAGTTATAGTGAAAGTACGATATTAAATACATATACGTGCAAACACCACATAACGCGTGATTCTCTTAGGGAATACATAACGGTAATCTGCCAATCTATGGAACATAGTTTTTCGGGTTTTACAAAATGTATATGCACTAGCTAAACCTCACTATTATTAAGCTACTCGAGTTTAAACATGCTGGTTTTCTTAAAACATATCGATTATACTGACAGTTTTTAGCATAAAGCTCCCGGTGTAAGACGACATTTGGACACTATCGCTGTAACATCTTCTTGTCGTTGACACCCTTTGGAAGGGCGAGTTCTCAGCTTAACTCCAGTGTACGAAATGTAGCCCACATGTGGCTTAATGCGGTAATCTGATATGCAATGCGTACAGGTTCGCAGGAAATCAGTCGAGTGAATCACTTTCTCAGACATGTGAAGCGCTTTTTCAGATAAGTGAAACACTTTCTCAGACAAGTGAATCACTTTCTCAGACAAGTGAATCGCTTTCTCAGACAAGTGAATCACTTTCTCAGACAAGTGAAGCACTTTCTCAGACAAGTGAAACACTTTCTCAGACAAGTGAATCGCTTTCTCAGACAAGTGAAGCACTTTCTCAGACAAGTGAAGCACTTTTTCAGACAAGTGAATCGCTTTCTCAGATAAGTGAATCACTTTCTCAGACAAGTGAAGCACGTTCTCATATAAGTGAAGCACGTTCTCAGACAAGTGAAGCACTTTTTTGAAGAAGTGAATTCTCTCTCCGTAAAGCTTATACTGGACTGTCAACCTACGTGTATTACACTCTTATATACAGTAGCTTACCAAATGGGCGTGTGTCCACGTAATCCCTGGTGTGTGCACGCACGACGACCCATGTACAGAGGGTCTTTTACCGTGAAGGAATACTTTTTTAATGACTATCTAAGATCTTTTTCGGTGGGAAGTACTGGGTTTATTTACAATTATTAAGGCCATTTTCAGGACATTGATAATAACTGATATTATCTACGAAAAACCATCAAACTGTGGAGCAAGCAAACTTCCTTTGTGCATGGACACGGTTCATAGACAGAAGGATGTAAGCCATTTTTACAGAGTGTAAAGATAAGCCTATATGCCCATATCAAAGTGTGTTCTGGTTAGAAGATTGTAACACCAGCTTCCTTAATCGTTCTGCTAGGTGCAGAAGGTTATCTGCGCAAATCCAACCACATATGTATATCATCAATGCACACATAGGACATACTTCCGTATCATTTTCCAGCGTATCTGCCCGATCACGTGGCTGGTATTTTAAACATGCATTATAATTTGATAACCATACAAATGTATAAAAACTATATCAGATTCTCAATCGATTATAGACATAATGTTATAGTGGATATCTTATTTTATCTTCATTTAACAAATTTCTTGCATTTGTCCCAATATTTGTCTGATCCATGAGTTGCCCCTGCTGTACGGTAGTTTTGAGTTGTTGTTGGTGGAACAGGCACACTAACTGTTGTCTATCATAAGGCAGTGTTCGACTAGTGCCAAACCTACACCGAATAAAAGGAAGCTGGATTGCGGTGAATAAATTTCACACAGTTTGGTGACTCTTGAAGTGTTGAATTGCTTATTCATAAACAAGAACCTGCACTTCTTTACCACTGTTACCCCATTCCTACACAGCCATGTATAATTCTGATATAGAATAAATGATCAAGGATATGATGAAAGAGAATCCAATTCACTAACATGAACGTGGGTATGTACTCACTCATTCTGTGCCGTCTGTCTGTTAGGGGTAGGGTTCTCTCTACAATAGGTACGTATATCCAGGTAAAATAGTTGACCAACTACAAAGGTGTGTGCATTGAGCCACCATCCGCTCCAGGTAAAATCCAGGTATTTTCCCTTAGTCAGGTCAGGTACACTGTCCAGTTAACAAAGACACACCTGTACCGTATAACTTGTTCGGAAGCTTGACTGTCTTCCAAACACAGCGGGTGGAAGTACAAAGCGATTTACCTGCCAGGTGGTCTAATCAACAGGTATGAACTGCCTGCAGATAACAGGGGTAACAGCTTAATTTTACCCGCGTCTGCTAGCCTTTAGATGCGTCGATGTTCTCATAGCTGCGGGGCTCTTGCTGGTTCCGTTTTTTGTTACCCTGGGCAGTTTTCACAACGCGGTGTATCCGGGAATAAGCGAGCGTTAAGCGAACCGGTTCTATGTAACCGTGATATACGCTATAAGGCTTCAAGACAGCGCGACACACTCAAGCCTGCGCCTGGACTACATGCCTATGAAAAAGATATGAATACACGTTGTCCTTGCATTAGACTCCCAGGGCCTCGTGTGTACGCTATACAGCGCACGATTATGTCTAACGCTGTATATAGGTACACATACAGGTTCTTTCCCTGCACAATAAGTTATGGATCAAGATCGGCACTGGACCGAATACAAACATGTATATGCAAGCTTACGCCCATATGCTTTTGTCGAGCTTCGTACACAAGTAAATCTTTTCACAATCACTTCCCCGTTATTTATATATAAGTACGCTGCATAGAGCCTGACTGATGCCATTTATAGACATCCGCTTTACCTAACTTATCTAATCGCAAAATCATAAAATAGTCGTATGTGCGGAAGAGTTCAAACAGCGAGATTCCCGAGTTGCCAGCACTGCGTCACAAAGAACTGGAAAAGTGACACCGCCATGCATTGTTGGTTAACACTTTATCAAATTATGCCATATCTCATCTAAACAAAAAAAAATGCATGCTGTATATTTAAAGTCTAAACAAAGACATAAACAAGTGCATTGTCTGCGAGCTGTTAATAAGTTTTTTACAAACATGCTACTTGCTGGGATTTATGCAACTAAATAGTTATTACTTGTATAAACACTCTATTTGTAGAATATATCATTTTTCCTTTTTTCCGGTTTTGTTTACTGCTTTTTTAAAGTTTAAATGAGAACATTCCCTCTGCACTGCACACCTGTGGTTAAAGTTTTCCATGTCGTTTTTGCCTAATAAGCCTGCTCTGAATTACCTATCCTGTTACACGGTAGCAACTATGACGTAACGCGAGATTAGTTTTTGAGGCGTGAAACTACGAGAAGTGGAACCTCGCCTATTACAGCATGCAGTATGTAGGTTATGGCACATTGATAGTTGTTAACAGAATGTAATAAAATACTATATCAGAGAGCCACAGAAACATCGATAGATTGTAAATAAAGTCGGTGTTTTGAGCTAAAGAGTTTACCGACGTTGTTCTTTAATTAGGGCCAGGCTTTTGAAATCACCTCCTCAATCTTTAAAAAATACACACCGTCTATTGTGGACTTTCTGAATGTGTTAAAACTGCCTTAAAGCTGGGTCATGAACAAGCTAATGCCAACGTAACTTGGAAACTTACCATTAGCCAGTTCTGTACGTGGTAAGACCTGCCAGCAACCCGCAGATGGTCGTGGGTTTCCCCCGGGCTCTGCCCAGTTTCCTCCCACCGTAATGCTGGCTGCCGTCGTATAAGTGAAATATTCTTGTGTACGGCGCAAAACACCGATCAAATAATCAAATAAAAACAAAATTAGCCATTTTCTTAGGTGCCAAATAATAACACAACTTTTACACAGGAGAGTGATCTCGAGGGAGGTAATTCGGTGCTGCCCTATTATAAGTCAGATTCCGTCGTGATATGTGCTCAAGAACACACTTTATGGCATACTCTGTGGGCTACATAAAATTTTTCCAAATCTTTTCCAAAATGAACCCGTGCATTACCTAAAAGGTTTACAAGAACACATTTATCGCAAACTTTGGCGTAGTGCAGACATTTATTTTTTTATTTGATTGGTTTTGCTCGCCGTACTCAAGAATATTTCACTCATACAAGGGCAACCAGCGTTATGGTGGGAGAAACCCACGACCATCCGCACATTGCTGTCAGACTTTCCCACGTATAACAGGAGAGGAAGCCAACCTCCTCGGACACGAATGCCCCTCGTACTGCAGAAAGAAAACCCAAAGGTTTGAGCCAGTGTGAGATCAAGCACTGTACTCGTATGGTAAACGTTGCTAGGGAACAACTGGTTATTCCTTAAGGAAATAAGCCGTATTCTAAGTGTAAATTGACGGCCAATAGCGTAGTTACATACACACAAGGTCCTATTGAGGTAGAACATCGCCTTATATTTTGTTGTGGAAGTCGGGCTATCCGGGATCAAACCGAGGTCGAGTCCTACCGAAGACTAAAAATGTTACTTGTTGCTGCCTCGCTTGACGCTCAGCATTTGGGGGTTGCAACAAAGAAACAGTACAAGTTGGCCCGATGTCAGCATATGATGTGACTGAGTGGGGTGTTATGTCGGGTGTCTTCTGCATGATACTTCAGTGGCGGCAGTATTTTGGCGACATGGACTCTCCCTGCCACAAGAAGTCACAGTATATGTACACAGACCTAATGGCAGATCATACTGACGCCGGGCCAGCCAGTCCCATCTGACCTCAGTTTTGAACGCGAAACGAAACAGGTACAAGTACCAAGTCTTTGGTATGACCCGACCTGGGTTTGATCTCAGGCTTCCAGGCGGACGCTCCATCAGACGATTTGTATATTGCATCTATATCAGAATGACTGTTGTTGGCCTCCATAGTTTCTCCTCAAACTGGCGCGTACATATTACATTGAGCGTATTCCTCATCGCTGCAGGAACACAGTGATTGTTTTCAAATGAAGGAGATGAACACAAACAGAATTATATATCGGTGTTTCCTGGTTTAGTAACATGCAACTATTTATGGCCCTTCTAATTACTGTGGATTTTCTTTCTTTTTTTTTTCGTCAAGCAAACTTTGGCGCGTGGTTGTGTTCTTTATTGTGTAGAAATATAGGTCGAAGTGAACAAAGTAATGAATACCAACAAGGCGTAACTACAACTGAATCTAACAAACAAGAAATTAGTTGAAGAGGAAAATACCACAGAATCTAACCGGACAAAGATGTAACAGCAATGCGTTTATTAGGGGGAGACAATTCTTAACATAATTTATGATGTACATGCGCTCTTTGGAAGTTGTCTCCCTTCACTATTGACGCCACTGAATGTATTATTGCTTGCAGAAATTCATTTATTTATTTCATTGGTGTTTTACGCCGTATTTCCCTTCTACGACGGAGCCAGCATTATAGTGGGAGGAAACTGGACAGAGCCCGGAGTAAACCCACGACCATCTGCAGGTTGCTGCCAGACCTTCCCATCTAAGGTTTGCAGAGGTCAGTTACAGAAATATGCATATATCCATAAAATGTTACAAAATGGTAGTGTAAAGCAGAAATGCTAGTGTAAAGCAGAAATGGTAGTGTAAAACAGGATAGTAAATATGCACCAATGGATTTGAAGTTTGTTAGACGCATTGGGTTTATTACACGACAAAATAAAGTAAGTACAGATGGCCAGGGGAAAAACTAGCATTGTTATGTAAGTGTAATTAAGATTTATTTATTTATTTTTACAAATTCCCCCTTTCACTACCTGTTTACATATAAACCTGTTGTTAACTTAAAAATTGACGCCTAGCTATATAATGTCTTTACACTAGCCTTAAGGGAATGTGTATTTCTTCATAAGCTGATCTTCAATTTCAAGACAACTTTATTATGAACACATAAAGAACGATAAAATATATTAAGATGGTGTCAAATGTTATGCACACTTCGGTGAGCATGTTCAGAAAACAAATTAGTGAAGGAAGCTATGGTTTACTGTAAAGAGAAATGACTCATGTCACCTGCTCAGTTAAGAACGTGGGAGCCAACTATCTAGGGTCAAGCTGAGTCCAAAAAAAAAAAATAGAAACGGGAAGAAAACAAAAACATAAGCAGTGTGTGGACATATTAAAATAAGTACACATTGTATAGAGAATGGTGAGGTCTTAAGTGACTACACGTATTTTAGCTCTCGTCGGAATGTTCCCTCGCCATGTTGCGAATGCCGGTTTAGCGAAGTATCCCGATCATGCATTTGGGTCATGCGAAACTGATCTCCGGCTGTTCCGGCTGGGTATGTAAGTATCGCTACGAGAAAGAGACACACCGCAATTCAATTCCTAGTGCAGCATTCTTAATACTTTTAAATTGGACTTCCTGTTACTTAGTCAATATGTCCCCTTTTGCGATCTTTACGGCCAGAAGGAATAAAAAGACCACATGAGCAACCTGTTTTCTATACGCTACATGGACGTATTTGTGGTAAAGTTGCACAGGGATCTCATATGCTGCTTTAGGTGTAGGCTGTCGTTTCTTAGAAGATTATCGATTTTTTTAAATTGATTGATTAATTGATTGATTGATTCAATAGGACTCATGCGTCTACATCGTTCTTTGGGTTGGAGTTACATGTGCTTATATCACAGAAAAGAGCAGTGGAATTCTTTCCTGCAACAAGGAGGCACATTACATGCACTCTAAGGACTCCTTCGTTGTCACACGACTGACAAATTAAGTACGACGTTAAACCACAAGCCCTCATTCGCTCTCTTACTTAAGCCTACGACTACATGTAAATATTCCCGAAGCGTCTAAAACATGCAGCTTTACTTATTTCATTGGGATTTAACGTCATATTGAATACATTTTCACCTATTCCATGTGGGTCAGATTAGAGAGTGAAGAAAAAAAATGCTGAGCTCAAAGTAAACCACTGAACTTCTCACATCTCATGCAGAGATATCTACGCCATTCTGGTAGAGGTGTAGTCTCATTTCGCCTACTTCTTTTGTTTGAAATTAGAAATTGGAGGTAGGCGAAATGATAATCCCCAAGGTGTGAAGATAACCATTTAATGGGATTAAAACTCCAGGGTGTAATCCGATTAAACCTCAGGGACCGTGTGGACAAAAGAATGACCCAAAGATGGACGCATAGATCATAGTAAAAAAAAATATTGTTAGGAATGTAATACATAAGAGTGGTAAATAGATAAGTGATAAATGATGACAGTTAAAAATTACAAGTGTAGCAAGAACGATGCTTTGTCGGCAAATTCCACCAATGTCAGTTGTTCTCCCTGCAACTGTTCTTTCAATCTTTGTAACTTCTCGTCCAGAGTCCGATAAGAGTTACCCCACCTCTCGTAGTTGGTATGAATTCAAGTTGTGCTTGCACTGCTGCCATGATGTTACTTAATGATTGTCTCGACGTCTGCGATCGTATTTATTGTGATAAGTGAGTAAAGTTCTGCCAGTGTCACTCTGATGCAAACGGTATTCACCATCAAGACTTCAGTGAGCATTGCGCTTCTACTAAGTTCACTCAGCCGATGAGTGAGAGACGCTCAGTAGGAACCCATTAGGGGGTGTGCCCCCAACCATCTACAGGATGCCTGTCCGAAAAATCTGAAGTAGGCGAAATGAGACTCATAAAGGTGTGAAAGTAGGCGAAATGAGGCTAAACCCTGGTAGAAGGTAATAGTTGAAGTTTGCGCTAGAACAGCTTTTGTCGCAAAATGCATAGACTTCTACAAACTGCCTTTCTCAGGCCGGGATTGAACTCACACCTTGATTTAGTGTCCTAAAGATTGAGAGATTCAAGCACGGACCCAAGTATTCAATTTAAATATATAAGGCGAAATAAGCGCTTTATATCTGTAATGAATGTTTGTGTGGTAGGCAGGAAGACTCAAATATTTATTTACGTATTTGTTTCTTTGTTTATTTACTTATTTGATGTTAGTTTTACGATCAACTGGAGAATATTTCATTTATACCACGGCAGTCAGCGTTGAAGTGGTGTGAGGAAGCCGGGCAGAGTCTGGGGTAAACCCACGACGATCCCCAAGCTGCTGGTCACACCTTCCCATGTACGACCGGGAAGGAAGCCGGCGTGAGCTGGACTTGAACTCACAACGATCGCATTGGTCTTGGCCATTGTGGGGCTACTCGGTAACCTCCAGACCAAACTGTATTATACACGTCAGAAAATAACGTAATAATTTGGATTTAAAGGGAAAACTATGAATTTAAGATCTATTACGAATTTTCTTATGGCACAGAAATTTCTTCAAATTTTATTCATGATAATAAGAAATGCTAATCGCACGTACAGTATATTACAACATGTAAGTGTGCGCTAAACATAACACTTCTCGTCAAAATTCATTACTTCGTAACATTCTGCACGTTAATCCACTCTGGAGTTTAATCCAGGATTAACCAACATCCCCGAGCTTCGTTACGCTCCAGTGCCCCATAGAAAATTTGCATACTTTCATCTAACATGACACACTGGCTAGGGGCAAGTAAAACATTCCGGATTGTCACGCTTCGACGAATCTAATTTATTCATCCCCGAATTAAATTTCTCGTTGTCTGTCCATACTGGTCCAGGTGTTTGTGAGTGTCAGATGAACGCGCACTGAAATCAACACAGAAGACAGGCAGATATCGACATGTCCACGCTGTGACGTTAGCCCGTTCATCGTGGATGGCACATGCACATACGTCCGCTTCAAACTGACAAAGCGCTTGAGAAGTCACAATCAGGTAAGGCGTATTTCAGTATTTTTGCATGTACACAGGCGGTAGCTAAAAGTTACCTAACTAACCTTATAAACTCGTTTTACCTAACGTGTTTGACGTATCATGGCGCCTGTCTGTACGCAGCCCGAACAAAAGCGCACGGAGTTTGTTTACTGTTATGCGAACTTTGACCTGTGTCCTCATCTCATTAGGCCAACGTGATTTCACTGAAAATCTGTTAACAGTCATTTTGCTCAAACCTGATAAACTAAATAATTTCCTGGCCGTGGGACACGCCATGTTAGAGAAACCGAACATGCGAGGCGGTGTCACTCGTATGTCTCACGCTCAAATGGCTAAGAGGCAAAACAATATCCCCTTGACGTCAGCGAATGTGTACCCAGATCTGACGGCATCAAACTGATACCATAAAGGCGCTTTCGATTTTGTCCATGTGTGCGATTTGCTTACTTTCAAAAATAACATCACCAAATAAAAAGGTATGCTTTTAAAACTTTATGTAAGATGCTTTATCTAACTCCTTATACATTTGGTCTAGTGCTATCTGTTCCTTGAACAAGACACTTCATCTTGATTAGCATTTATTTTTATTAACACTTCTGCGTTTCCCCGCATAGCACTGGAAGGACACTTACACGCTGGGAGTCTACGTAAAATTGTAAGATTAAACTTAATTGTAATGTAAATATAGATTATTAATTAGCTTATGTTTTGAAATAATACATAAAACGTTAATTTATAATTATCCGTATATATACGGTATTAAAAAGAAACAAAAACAAAGTTCTTTCTATAAATGTTTATGTGTTACATGTTGAAAATCTGATCTAACCTGTGAATTACTTTTCAATACTTCCGTAATTTGACGTAGAGCGATGCTACGGAGCAAAGGGACCCGGCTCTGTCGTCGTAGACTCAATAGATGAATCTGCTTATTTTAACACTAAGTCTGTTGCCTGAGTGATTCTAGAATGTTTTCTGCTGTTAAAACTTAACTCTGTGTCATATTCAACGTAATATACTGTCAGACTAATATAATCTTTATGTGTGTTGCATTTTACAGAATAATGTGTCGCTATAGTAGAATGCATTCTATTATACGTTTATATTCTACAGTCAGTTTTTGTTAAAATTAACAGATGAATTTTAGAGTGTAACGTCGCATTTCGAAACCTGCGTATTGCTACCGATTGCATATGCGTGGATGTGAATCGTGTGTCATCGCCTATATCGTGGATGTGAATCGTGTGTCATCGCCTATATCGTGGATGTGAATCGTGTGTCATCGCCTATATCGTGGATGTGAATCGTGTGTCATCGCCTATATCGTGGATGTGAATCGTGTGTCATCGCCTATATCGTGGATGTGAATCGTGTGTCATCGCCTATATCGTGGATGTGAATCGTGTGTCATCGCCTATATCGTGGATGTGAATCGTGTGTCATCGCCTATATCGTGGATGTGAATCGTGTGTCATCGCCTATATCAGGCGGTGAGATTAAATCGGCTTACCGCTGTATATATTCTTAAAATTTCACACGTACAAAAGATGTTAAATATTTCAGATCCGCAATCTACCTATATATCCAACCGACCACCTTGAAGCTAAAGTGGTAAAGAAATGTAATCGTGATTACATTGTGCTATATCAGTATGTATCAATATTATATTGGGTATATTAAAAACGTATAAATTTTCAACATTCCGTGTGTCTGTAGGATACAATGCAGGCACAGTTTTAAAGAAACTTAATCTTGACTTGTTATTAGATCGATATCACATCAATTCTAAATTTTTGACATGTTTTAGACATTAAGACTCGTTTTTTACTCAAACGTCGTGCTGGCTTGATTTGTCAAGTAAATGAATTAATACTCATCGAAGTTTTTCTTTTTCAACAGCGGCGTTGTTAGCTTCGTGCAACAACACCTCTGCGTTTGTTCTTGAAATGGATCACATTTGACATCTACGCAAAACTCGCGCTGATTAAAAGTGGTTTCTTGTGTTCAGCTGTCCTAGTCCAGCTGCTGTCTATTTGGGTTTCACAGTTCAAGCACGATCTTGTATAGTTTATATTTAACAAGGAGTGATGTTAACTTGCTGTTTTATTGCAGATGCAAACATTTACCGGATTTACCCCAAACGCTAAATGATGAACCTGTTTTTTTTCTCTTTACGGTTCAGTGTTATTTTGGCATTTATACCAGACGAGATATTACCACTCTAAGCTTCACTGGCCTATATGTACAGCACTGTGTATATATGTGAATATTCATACATGCAAATTAAATGATGTTTAACACGTTGATCCTTCACGATTGGTTTGATATACATTATATGCATTCTCACTGAACTACATCCACACAGGTGTTTTAAACAACTTTTTTCAAACACATAACATGTCTTTATAGCTTCTGGATAGTCGTTATTAAACCCACAACCCAGGAATTTTAGCCAAATCGTTTTAAGAAAATCTGGACAGTTTGCACGGTGACGCAAATTGTGTGTCTACAGTGCATTAACTTGTAGATTGGATTTCAGCATGGTGTAGCATTTACCTGTCCCGCGCACATCTATATATAGAGGACCCATCATCGTTTGTATTTTTCTTCTGAACCAGTTATGGCCGTTGATGTTACTGTTACTGTTAGCCAAATTGCCCATTGATCCTTGATGAAATCGTGCCGACTGTGACCCATGTATAGTGCAATTGGAGGATTTACTCTGTGGGTATTACGCAGAGATTTGAGCTCGGATCTCCTGATCCGAAATCCAGGACTTTAACAGCTGTGGTAAGGATATTGCAACCTATGGTAGCACTGAACAGCTGTGCACGTTGCTACAAATGGTCACGTGGAATCATTTCTTTATGGATGGGGCCCAGATGCCGAACACTTCCCGATGCCGATCTTATTCGCGCGAGGCCAGAGCACTTGTCTGTGACAAATGATCCTGTTTTGAATAGACAAGCGCAGTATGTCCGAAATAGTGTTTTAACTGAGGCAGCACTTTAAGATATGTCGGTAATGGGACAGACGTCTTACACACCAAATAAACAAAAAGATATAGTACCCAAATTAACATCGCTGTGTGTGGCAATCCAAAGCGTAATTAAAACCTGTAATTGTTGCCAACAATACCAGTCATGAATTCGGTATCTGTTATATAAATATCACTAAAGTCATTAAAAATAATGGATGTAGAGATAGATAATCGAGTAATTATCAAATTACTGGTGGGAAGGCCCTATCAGCATCCTGTGGGTGGTCGTGGGTTTCCCCAGGTCTCTGCCCGGTTTCCTCCCACCATAATTCTGGTCGCCGTCGTGTAAGTAAAATATTCTTGTCTGCGTTGTAAAACACCAATCAAATAAATAAATAAAAAATCAAATTACTGACCATAAAAAAACACCCCTAAATATTAATATTTATAAGCCATTAAAAGCCTTTTAGCGCATATATTTCCCTTTCCTAATGTTTCACTTTCTGTTATGTTTTTTCCTCTTGGGGCATTTATGTACAAAGGCGATCAGGTTTAAGCACCGATATAGCGGCATCACGTATATTTACATATTTGTCGTACATCTTCGTTGTAACATTCCACATGCACCACTTATGCTACATATGTACATGTTAAATGACACTCAAGAAAGATTAGCAATGACCTGGTTTGCATCGTAAACTAAACTTGAGTAAACATCACGTCATGAATAGTTGGGGTTTAACCTCGTACTTAGCAATTTTTGCAGTCATTGCGTTGTTGATGCGTTGTTGTGTTTTGAACATCAGTGATAAGCGAATGTCTTCCACTGACGTATCCCTCACTTAACTTGTACATTTCGTGCAGCTAAATAATATATCGTTACAACATTTCATCTGCGATTTAGCTGTGCGTGAAAGCTCTCGTCATTTAGCGTATAAGGTACATAGATAATGGGGCATGTGAAACTAACGGATAACCTCGAACCGGTTTAATATGGGGCTGGATTCACCGCTGCTATTGGGTGTATACGCTCAGTTAGTATGACCATGTACGTTCATGTGTGTACAGATAAGAATATTCGTGCCTTACCGCCGTGAGGTAGTGGTAAGATATCTATCATTTAAACCGAGTGGCTATGACAGAGACTGGGGTCTCAACGTTTTAGGCCTGCACGCAAGCACGGTAACGCATGTAGAGATAACAGGTCAGGGAATTAGATTGTGGCAAATTTGTACAAGTACGACGACAAAAAAAAAAAAGTTAAAAAAAAAGGACCTCGTGCTGTTTATATATGTTCACGCACATTTTATTATCTTTACAGGTTTTCCGCTTGTGACAGTAAATTGTGACGTGGGACGGAGCACACCCTCTTCTGAGTTGGACGGATATTCGAGGAAGATAGCGGGATTACTCCACCCTTACAAACCAACGCATGTTTGATTTTCGCCTGCCTGACACGTTCGACCTGGAGTCAAAGGTCGAAGGACGCCACTGCTAGTGTTTCAGCGACAGAAGCTCCATACGCGCTTTAACTAAACAGTTTACATGCCACTGATGTGTCCGGCAGTATATGGAATTTACACCGAGCCTCCGCGGGAAAACAAACCGTAATTACCCACGCCACCTTCTGGATTTCTCGTGATATCTCGAGTCTATCAAATTAAACGGGATTTACCTGTGGTATCACCTGAAGATGTCAGCACCTTTCCCAATAGGTAAGTGGCTTTGCTGTAGGAGAATTTAGTACACAAATCTGTGAATATTTAATGGCACACATTCAGCTTTTAAAATTGTCTTAATTATTCCCTGCCTATGTTGTGTATTAATTTGGCACACTGATATAGCAAACTGTTCTATGTCAATGCTGGATATCACATATACGGAGCACTTCATTAGGAAATGTACTGTATAGGCAAAAGGTAAAACTTTCGTCTAATTGCTGTTTTTTTTTTTTTTTTGGTTGTTTTTTTTTTTGTTTCTCATGCGGACGATATCTCGGTGAAAAGGGCGTTGCACGTGACATCATTAGCTTCACAGAACAATATAGCCAGTCCGCCATATTGAAGTCCTGTTTACATGGGCTAGTATAACCGCTGTACCCCAATATGCTGCCAGAGGAAGGTCATGCAACCTTTCTGTAATCTGTTCATGAGTAGTTTATGAGTAATTTTTCAAGTGCAGATTAATCTGCATTTAATTATTTTCTTTCCAGAATTTAGGTCAAGTATCCAAGATGGTTAAGTAAAAACAGGAAAGTGTGCAAACGTACTCAGACCTTCGCCTCCTTTCTCTGCTCTTGCCACCATGATTCGAAGATACTAGTTCTTTAATTTGACAGTCATATGCGTTTACAGTGATAATATCAAACCAGTGACAAGACAAAACGAGGGAATGTAGTTAACTTTTAATACCATTGTACGTAGGTTAGTGTCGGCGCGTGCGCATGTTTATTCATAAAGCTAATTGACAGATACATATATGTACAGCGTCAGGTCTGGTGTCGTCCATGCGGAGTTAATGTCAAGCAGCGCTATAAGTATGTCAGGAGTTATCATGCTAGCTTATTAGAATGAGGTGATCCAGGGGGAAAAAATGGAAAAAGGACGTTTATAGTGACGCGACTCTAAATGAAATATTTGTGATAATGATGAAAACTATTAAACAATGTCCCTTTTACAAGAATAAAATATTTCTTTCAATAAAAAGAAGTTTTACAACAGAGTAATTTGCTTACAAAACATCTGGTTCTACGGTGGTATGCTGGCGCTTTATCCCTAATTTTTTCGATTTAAATACAGGTAGTTCGTTTCAACACCTGTTTAGCGAATTGCAGCCATGTCTCCTTGTCTCTTTGCACTGGAAGCAGACGTCAAAAATGCGCATCTTAGAATCCACTGTTTAAAGTGTTGTTGATAAACCGAATCCGAAGAGAAGTAAATCCAGTTATTTTCTTGCACTGACAGTTTAAAATGGATTTTCATTTAACATATACCTAATATTAAACTTTTTCGTGTCTTCAGCAAACTCATTTTAAAAAAAACAGGCTTGCAATGGACTATCGCCTACTATATACAAACATTTTCTTAAATGTATTAATTTAGTAGTAGTTTTAAAACCTGACTCAATGCAAGTCAGCAAATGAAGTTTGTTATCACTTACAAAGGACATGCAAAGGTGCCATTCTTTTGTAACTGAGAACGACTTTAAAATTCCAATTACGTTGCACAATTTCCAGCTCCAATCACATGTTTTTAATACGAGCAATGCATGAACGGGTTAATTTAACTAATGCACCTGCTTGAATTATTTGACGATGGAGTCATGAGTACATATTTGCACAGAAATGAAGATTTTTTAATCCAACAATGCCGGTGCACTTTAAATTAGCAGGATAAACATAGTGTGGGGGTGATTGCAAACTCAAGCTACGCGTGACGAATGCAAAAGTAGGACGACAGATGCTTATTGGAAGTATTTTGTGATTCAGTGTTTTACATTTGCCTCTCCTAAAATAGTTTTATCTACCACATACGTTAGTACTGTAAGTAAAGGTACCCAGGGCCAGCTAACTTTCTCCGGCACTGTTACCATTCGAGATGACGTATCGCCCATCAAGCACAATGTAGGGCTACTTAGGGTGTAACATGCAACCATTATAGTGGTTATAAACAGAAAAATTCCCGCTAAAAATTCGGTTTTTTTACGTCTCTCTCGAGGTCTACACATTAAGTCAGTGAACCGGAAACTACGCACGATGGGCATATCTGTTCGTCATACGCAGAGGGTTAGGCAGAGAATAGCAATTAATAAATCCAGCAATCTAGCAGATCAGTTTTCATTGGATTTTTATCTTTTTTCACATTTTAACATTTACCTAAAGTGAGCAAAAACATAGCAAATCCAGTAAAATTACATGTATACCTGGAAACTCGCAACAGGTGATCGAGTTAATTATATTATAAAAGGCTGTATATTCTCCAAAGTCAAGTCATCCAAATCCATTTGTGTATACATCCTACAAGTGATAAACTTCAAAGTTCCTAGGATGAATTATAATTTAAGGAAAAAGAAGTTACCCCCCCCCCCCCAAAAAAAAAAAGAAAAAAAAGAGAAGATTGTGAATCAAAACTTAATTTCGCCAAACGGCTATTGTGCGGATGCTCATTACACGGTCTAACAAACAAAAATATCGATGTGTCGTCACAAGGTACGAGACATGCGTTGTCTTCAAAAGCATGTCACGATAAAGAGCAAAAAAAAAAAAACAACAACCCTACCCACTATATGAACAATATGGATAACACGCAGAGAGCCGCTGATCACATCTAAAAATACGACAGCACCCAAACCTAATCAGCAGCATTTCGACTTTTTTCTCGAACTACTGATCATTTGTAAGTCATTCACGTGTTATATTGGTAAATCAATCCAGAGATTTATGATCCCGAAGCATTCTTCTCTCACTGGTAAAACAGATTTATTGCGTTATTATTTTCTGAATGTATGCATGTCTTCCTAGTTTACTCTACTTCATATTTGGTTTCATTCTGGTTGGCTCATCCACGTGAAAGGGTCATTTAATTGTTGTGCTTTTTTTTTTGGTGCCGTTTGATTAGTTTCTTATCAGAGAAGCTAAAAGTATCATTTTAAGGCCCATATGTGCCGAAGGTACATTTTATATACCAAGCTTTAGGTGCTACACAATCATTCATGGCCATGTGTTATTGCATAAAGTATAACGGTACGAAGGTTAACAGACAGACGTAAAGCGCTAAAGCCCACGTGACCTATCTATATCTGTGTATCCTATATGACCATAAATTTTATCCATAGTTAACTCACCCATTTTTTCCTGATTCTGAGAGTTGAGAGTACTCTTCATTTTAGAAAGGTGTTTTGAAATTTGCTGGGAACATGGGATGACATTGGAAAATTGTAAGTTTTAGAACCAAAAATAATAGTCTGTGACATTTATTTGCATCAAAAAATTCACTTTTGTGAGCCAAATTTTAGGTGATTCAGGGTATGTATCAAACAATTTAAATGAAATTGAATGTGTATGATTTATAACATGCTAAAGGAGGTAAAAATTACTGAAGCTTTATGTATAGGCACTATGTTTGACTGCTGTGTTGTTGCTGTACCTGTTATTCATGAGCCTCTTCTAATTATGGCTGGTCGATTGAAAATATTTAAAATGCGCATGCATCGAATTTTGTGGCATTTTATCGTTTATTATTTTAGTAATATGACACTTTGCAATTCGAAGGTTTTAATTCTTATACAATCATGTACCTGAACGAAGGATCAAGATCGTGAGTCAATGCGTTTTTCATTCACATCATTGACTTTTACGGCCTATCACATAATATGTCGATCACCTGGACATGCTTAACTCTCCATTAACTTAACTTAACTCTGGGGAAAAATCTTTAGGATAAAGTCCTATTTCATGGAGAACTGATATTTACATTAAGCAGGGCGCATTCGAAGTCCATGTGTACGTGTACATGTATGCCTTCAGCTATTATCACGCACGTCATCCAAAACACATACCGCCGGTAGCCATGTCTTTATCAATAGCCCGCTTAAGCTAATGTCAGTCTGCAGCTCAACTTGAGTGAAAACGGTGTTAATTAGTTCTGCTGAAAACCAGCCATCCCAGTGGTTTTTTTTTTTATGTTTCAGTGTTAATCACTCTAGGTGTTTTTGTTGGAAGCGGCAATGTCTTGTTCTTGATTGTAGGGTAAAGATTTGAAGTGCGCATGCGTCCGAGCTTGGATATGGACATTGTTCATTTCACTTTCTTTGCCTCTGACGCATATTTTTCAGAATTTTTCTCCGCGCACAAATAGCAATTTAATTTTTTCTATTTTTACACATGATCAGAATCATATTTTATTCTACCAAAATGTATAAGTATAATAACGCTCTTAAATATCGCCCATAACACTCTGCATATTACATTTTACCTTGTCTTTATCATTTATTAGTGTCGTAATTTTTTATACGTTTTTTTTTTATTTTTTCCCTTGATCTATTAAGACAACCGCGTGTACTTATTAGATAATAATCCACCATAAGCCGTTCCCTAAATTCTCGTAATACTGCATTCAGCACGACATAGTATATTAATCCGTAATAGGCCCCCTATACACATGCGGTCACAAGAAAACGTGTAGTGCCTGGTGTTTTGGAGTTTAATTTATCTATGGCATCTAACATTTGACAATTCTCAAGGGTAGCTAACTGATGTCAATCAACGATCAACGATCATGTCGTGTATATTGAAATCACACTCCATTCCAAATGGATTATTTATATATATATATATATATATATATATATATATATATATATATATATATATATATATATATATATATATATATATATATATATATATATATAGATCATGCTTCATTGCTGCTGAAGCTGTGACGATTGTTAGCAACGTAGTACTCGTGTGCTACAAGAGAACAACGCTTGAACCTGATTTGTACGCTTACGTTTTAGAAATGACAATGGTGATCGTAAACCACATTTGCCTCGTACATTGTGCAAATGAACAATGTGCAGGTGAATAACTTTTCTTGCCTTCATTTTTACAAGAATTCTACATCATACAGGTAATGATTCGGCAGCTAAAAAGAACAACATTTTGAGACAATTGTATTTGCAAATCATTGCATCCTTGAGTCGAAAAGAACTAAGTAGCAGTCTACATTTATTTACTGCAAGTATTCGCCATTAGAGATGATTTGGGGTCGACTGTAAATATTTACAGTAGGGTTGACCTGATTGTAACTTCTAGTTGTAAGTTATAACTGTTGTAGCTGATAATCACATGGAGCAAGACAGTGATCTCTAATCATTGTGGTGATTTACAATCAACTTAGCCTTACAACCCTTACACGCGCTCCTCATGTGATGCCTCAAAAAAAAAAAGAAACAAAAAATAAGCGTCATTTGGCTGAAGTTATACAACTCATACTCCTTACAGCGCATGCGTCGTTCTCTACATTCGCATTAAATCGGTGCCACCATTAGGAAATCTTGAACAACGCCAAGGTCACATGCACACTCATCATGTAAAAAACGTGCGTCGTGCGGGCTTCAAACCAGTCTAGTGGTGGCAGAGATGTAAATCGAATGTGGAGAGCGACGCATGCGCTGTAAGGAATGTGTACATCAGCTCCACCATAAACCATGATGTGCAATCTTTACATAATGAGATTGCATGTGTAAAGGGCATTATAAGAAACAAAGATTTAGACGTATTTTTTTTTTTTTTTTTCACTTCCTGCTTCATCACCATGGCTCCAAAATGACCTTGTGACCTTTGTGGTTGCAGTGATATAAAGCAAACGCAGATAGTCGTGCCTGAGCATTAAGGAGCATGATCTAGTCCATGCTACGTATTTCTGTAGGGACACCATATAACCTTTTTCAGAATCACAAATGTACAAGTTGCTTGATGAATGTTTTCATCACAGATAAATGAGTGAGAAATCAAGGACACCCAGTCAATGCTCGAGCCATTCTGACGGTCGCACAGAATGACAATTAAGCATCACAGTCTACTAAATTCCGCTGGTAGTCATAATAATAATAATGAATTGATGAAATTCTTCATTGTAGATTTATGCCAGTGATTCGGTTGACAGATCTACGTAAAACACAAAAGGAAATCAACAATAACATTTTATAACGAATGATAAATTCACCCCGAACAGAGTAAAATGATGTGACAACGTAGCCCTTCTCACCATTGGTACCATCCGTCTAAGTATCTCAGATATTGCCAGGGGCTGTTTGTATATACTTACACACTCGCTACTTCTTAAAATACATTTATTTAAGAGAATAAAAAATAATGCAAAAAAGCAACAACTGACTACTGATCATCACATGGTTGCAAAAAAATCCTCCCTCACCCAATAGAGTATCTGTTAAAAAGATCGCTACCCTTTAAAAGTTGGACTAGAATGATGACACAGATATAGTAAAGCCATGAAACGATGTGTTATCTATTTTTATACGTGTAACTCTGAACCATACCTTCTATATAGCGAACGGATATCGTTTAACATTAGGAACGTTGTACTTGTAATGTTAGTCGCGACTGTATCTGTATGTTCGCGTGCATTCATCGCTCGCTCTGGTTAGAACAACGGCATGTACACATGAGTGGTATTTATCGGCTTGTATATATAGCAATGGCTCTGAATTTTGTTCCCGTTTTACACCAGGTCAGCGTCCTAATGCATTATAAAACGTATATCATTTGTCACACACTACATAATATTTCTTGATGCTCTTTGTTTCGCGATGTGTAATTCTCTGCCACTCAGAATACGTGTACAGTCTGTAGGGAATTCTCTAACCACAGAACCAGTCTGTTGGTCACACGACAGGTTTCTTTCAAACAGTCATTACCGTTACTTGGTCTCTCCATATTACAGAACATTACACAAGGAGTGCCAGGGAAATGTTAGGAGGGTGTGTACATGAGTACTTTCTTCCGTACAAAATGCATAATAAACACACACGTTCTTTATGTCAATAGCGACTATCTCTGTATTTCTGTATTTATTTATTTGGTCGGGTTATAAAACCGCACGAAATAATATACCGGTTATATGGCGTACTGAGGTATGGGGATGGAGGAAACCGGGCTGCACCTGCGTGGAGAAAACCGTTACCTTTCGGTAGTTATCTAATATACTACTTGCTTCAGTGTAGTATCTGATATTCAAAGAACGGAATGGGTGACCATAATTCTTTTAATTCAGTAGTCATTAAACTCACACAGTAATGGGTACATATTGACAATCAGATAACTTAATGTTGTGAACATGAGCTTTTATCTATATAAAAACGAGCCCACATGTCCATGAATAAATAAACCCTGTTTAAGTGTATACATCCATTGTCTAGGTAGCGCATAACCTACAGGTTACAACAGGTGGTTAGTTGACCTATCAAACAGGAGAGGGAGCGTCGTATTTGTTTTAGTGACCATGTATATTTTGACCCCTACATATCCTGGTTAATACGATCCTAAGGGCTTATCCCACTCCATGCAGGTATTCACTGCACTTTACCTTTATAATTAGTCGTCTACCTGGCGACCTCTGACCCAGGAGCCGGGCTGCTAGGCAAGGCAAAGACCCATTGTAGCCTCTGGGTTTGCTATTCAGTATCACTAAATGATGAATGTTACTTGGTAATTAAAATGCTTTGCTGGTTTTAAGAGGAATATCACACAGCCCTGTGGCTGCAAATGAGTCAGGGGATTATCTATAACGTAAACTAGCCCATTTTAAAATAAGATGACCGCAGGTATCGTAAGATCCGAGTTTTACGGTTTAAGGACTGTCTGTTTTTCATCGTAAACTGTTGTGCATTATTACCACATTATTGTAGTCTCTAAACACAACTAGTACTTAAGTGTAATAAAAAAAAACAAAGAAAAAAAAAACAAAATAGCCAAATCAACCACAATCAGCATAAATCAACTAAATAAAAAAAAACCCAAATAAATAAATCAAAGGAGAACAAAAAACAAAAAAAGGAAAGAAAAGGAACAAAATAAAATAAATAAATGAATGAAAAACAAATCACCAAATAGTTTATTGCGCGATGGATATACGAATCAGAGACTGGGCTGCTGTGTCAACGTTAAACACTGTGCTTCCATTAATGTGACTAGCAAATATAGTTAGTAATTTAGTTTACGTTATGTGGTGTCGTTTACATTGTGGTGTCGTTGATATGACTTTCCAGTGAGGCCGCACTATAACTATGACGACAATGACAGAGACCTGTGAAAATCCTCGAATATGAATACTTGTGGAATTAATATCCATGTCTTTCAACAAGGCAACTAGCCGTCGTTTCTCCGGAAATACACCGCTGTAGTGTTCGATTTGAAAACAAGTAAGAATAAAACGGCAAAGACAACACAGAAATGGAAAAAAAATGTCCTTTGAAACAGTGGAACTTTTTGTTTCGAAGCTTTTTCCAACGGAGTACACTGCTTTTAAAACATCGGATTCAAAGCGTGCTCTGTTGGAACCAGGTTGGTATCATTCACGTCCCCATATACATCACACCGGCACATTCTTCTTAAACAAAGTAGTTTTCAAAGTTCGTTCGATCAGTTCTAAGATTACTTGCATATGCATTGTTAACGCTCAAGTCTCCCAATCTCTGTGTGCGAAACAACATATCCTGGGGCCTCCGTGGCTCAGTCGGTTAGCGCGCTAGCGCAGAGCAATGACCCAGGAGTCTCTTACCAATGCGGTCGTTGTGAGTTCAGTTCAAGCTCATGCTGGCTTCCTCTATTCTACGGCGTAAAATACCAATCAAATAAATAAATAAATCAACACATCCGTATGTGATGTCACTGGTCATAATATAATCCCAAACGGCCCCCGTGGAATGTACCCTTACAAATTACAAAGCACTTTACCCTGTTACAAAATATCTAAAACAGGAAATCAAACTTCTCTCCTTATCCACGTTTAATGACGATTTATTAAAATTCTTTTCACGATAGTGTTTTATTCGCCCTTAACACATGATAGCTCTACTAACGATACTGCATATGGTCATGACACTCTTAAGAAACGCGAGAAATCCGCAATCGTGGAAATCTGCAAGCCCTGGTAGCAGACGTGTATCAGCCATAATCTTTAAGTGCAAAACACGAATGTTTGGACACGATGTCCAGTTTAAGTGAATAGTAGCACTTTACAGCCTAATCTTGACTGATCGTTTGGTCGTCGTGTATAAGTGTTGAGTCGGTCCATGTGTGTGTGTGTGATTTATATATATATATATATATATATATATATATATATATATATATATATATATATATATATATATATATATATATATATATATATATATATATATATATATTTTTATATATATATATGTGTGTGTATGTGTGTGTGATTTATATATATATATGTGTGATTTTTATGATTCTTATTTGCAAAGTATTGTATTAGAGTCTCAACTCAGCCATGCTTATATTTGTATGATTCGTCCCATACAAGCATTATTGTGACTTCCTTTGTAAAGACGAAGACCCAAAAAAAACCAAAAAAAAAACCCGTCATCTCATTCAGTATTAATAAGTTTGTCTTGAATAGGCTTACACTTTTGGGAAATTCAATGCATGCAAGTTATATGTTATTATTTATATGTATTACGCTATCAACTACATTGAGGAGTTGTTTCATAAAGTTACAAATTTACTTTGTCGTTCGTAAGTTGGACGGACAGTGACTTTAATAAGACATAGCTTCGCTGGTAATTAGCGCACTAGAAAACGCCCCAGGGGGTGTTGTCGTATACGTATTACGAGCAATACCTTACCTATATGCCATGGGTTCTAGTAGTGTCAGGAAAACAATAGACACCTGTGTTCTAGGGGTATAATGTGACCAAGATCATTTTAGATGTACGCTCTCTCCTCACTCCACTCCTTACATTGTTGTATTGTAATGCTGAGTTAGTGCTTACTTTGCACGTGTCTCATTCAGTACCATTTAAATTTAAGTCTACTTGACACGTTCGCATATCGTACTTAAAACAAAGGAAGCTTAAAAAAATGTAACTGTTGTTAATCCATTAACAAAAATAGACAACGTAGCAACGGTAACATTAACATTTCACGTAGCATTTCATATAAAGACATATTAGAAAGTAACTCGAATGAAGGCTAATTATTAGCTATTATTACAGCTATACACCTGTATCATAAATGACTACAAAATACATTTTGTGTAAGTGTGTTTTATATACTTAACTTCGGCGTCATACAAAAGCATTATTACTGCCATTTTCTTTGGCTTTGAAATGGACGATTTCTGACTCACCACATATATGTAGATGCAGGGCAAGAAAAGGTCATTACTAACGTACATATAGCCTAAACCACAGCAATGATATTTTTTGCTCTGTGCGAGGATCTGTGATTCGGCCTCCCTCACGTATCCTTTACATCTAACCCATAATGCATTTCGTCTGCAGACATTGACTTAATGAGAGAAGGAACCATAACACAGCATTGACATTAACAATGGCGTAATTCATTTTAAGTGTAAATCTCATGTCAGCGTTATACGTGGATACTATTTACAAATCAACACATACGTCATCAATTGCTTTCCGTATTTTTGACTATAGAATGAGATCACTACATTTTATTGTATGTTTAGGCCTACCTATTGTGACCTGACGCAAACGTGTGCCATGGGGATGTCGTTGTTGTAAATTTCCTTTCGTCTGTTTTGCAATCCGCTTTTACACAAGCAAACAGGGACATATGTGTATCAGTCTCTTTTAATGAGGAACAGCACATCCTTGATTACTGATACTTTATTTCCAATAAAATTTCGCCATTTAAACATCTAAATGTATGAATGAACACAGGCATCGCCAAGCAGGACACGTGTGATACATGGTCCATATTTCGTCACGTATCAGCTTTAACACGACACAGGTGTGAAGTCTTGCCTTGTCCCCGCCCTCAGACATGAGACCGCACAAAACAACATGCGAAGACCTCAATAATACACTATAATAATGACTTCCAGTAACCTGAAACGCTAAAATATACACAATGTATACATTTTCATATAGAAAAAGATTCTAGCACAGCAACAGCAATCTATTAATACTCAAATGTCCCAGAGAGGCAAGTTAATGAATAATTTTAAAGATTAACGGTAATATTGCAAAAATACCATTAAATAGCGGTCTTGAATATATATATATATATATATATATATATATATATATATATATATATATATATATATATATATATATATACATCAAGTGTAAATAAAGTGTCTATTGGAGAAAATACATTCTCAGCAGTGATACTGTATACTGTTAGTACACGGCACGGTCCCGTTGGACGGCGTAATGGAAAACCTGTGTAGGTGTATCGGTTATCTTGTAATATCTTTTTATGTCGTTATGCATGGGTAAACTTATATGAATAAACTAAGCTTTACACATGCAAATTTCAGCGTTGACAAAATCACTGTATCGCAAAATATAACAAAGCTTATCAAACGGAGAACATAGAGGGGGTACTTACATATAAGTTCTGCAGAAGAAACACATTTGTTCAGAGGGCACTTAGAGCTTTTCATATAAAAGGGGAATATAAAAGCACTACGATGTACTTCTAACTTAGTGCTGATCCATTTATATAAATGGTGACGCATTTTTGTTCACGCGAGTAATTAAGAAAGAAATAAAGTGGCAAAGTAACTGATAAGCCTGTTAAAAGATCGGAGGACAATTTTTGAGCATGTCCATGTAATAGAATAAAGGGTATGATATATTGCAAAATCAAAATCTGTCCTCAAGTATTATACGTGCGTTGATGTAACTAAACCCGACGGTGCATCTAATTTCAACTGCCACAGGCCACTTGTGTGACTCAGTATGTGTACATAAGTACATTACACTAAGTTTGCTTAGCTTCAGTTGCATTTTACCAGTATTGCGGATGTTCGATATATATATATATATATATATATATATATATATATATATATATATATATATATATATATATATATATATACCATTTTGTCAACGCAACAAAAGCTATTTGTTATATACTTTTATGCAAAGGTGCTTCATCCGTAGAGGTAAATTGTCTGTGTAGGGGTACACAATAGATATCTGGATACATGCAGGTATTCTTTGTTTTGGACGGTCTAGGCGTATTGGTCTCATATTTTTTTTGCGTAACTGTTTTGGAGATGTGATAAAGCGAAATGCAACAACAACGCACTGATTTATTTCGTGTACTAGACTACTTTCGATTATTTTACGTTTTTTCTGTGTTTTGGAGGCTACAGTCGTCTATTTTGTCGCTGGAAAGACAAAGTAACAGAGGTGCTATAAAAATTCATACTTTTGGCATTTACGATAGATCCCTTATAACACAGATGTATATGTCTTATGATTTATGATTTATGCTACATATACATGCAGATGCCTGCAAAGATATCAGCGTAGTTATGATCGCATGCTGGTTTAAAAGAAGAAAAAAAAACGATCAGATTTTTTTTCTTGGGATTCACAGATCTACTATTTGTACTGTACTCTTTGACCTCGATCCAATTTTTAAGCTGCCAAACAAACGGGTTGGCACACAATCGAATGAGCACTTTGTAAATGTATTAAATTGGTCATTTTTGACAGTCAGCCCACAAGGAGAGATCAACACAGAAAGAATATTCCCAAATTACAAAGTTAGCTGTCACGTGATTTGGTGCCCTGCATGATGAAAACTGCTATATCAATCGGTAGGCCTGTATCCAGTTAAGTCCCGTTCATAGGATACGAATTGTAGTACCAATTTATAGCGTTCGATTTGCAGTGTTCCACAAAATTTGCATGTAAAATAGTCGCATGCGACTTGTCTTGGATATAGGGTTTTTCTCGTTTAGTCCCGTTGCTAAGGCCTGGCGTTCTTGTCAGCACGTTTGTCATGATGAGTTGTTGACTGTAATTTCCATGATGTGTAATTTAATAGTAGATCTTGCCAGGGATAGTAAGCAATACATTGCTCGGTTTCAGTGAGCGGTACACCAGGCTGCTTTCTCTCCACATTACACTTGTTTTGTTTTACTTATGTGATACTCAATCTATAGATTTATGGTAAAGTTGTCGTTATTTGTAGGGAGTTTTAATTTCGAGTCAAAATCTTTTGTGAGAGTGTGGAACAGCAAACTATATTTTATGTGCACGTGTGCATGAATATAATATTAACCATAGTGAGGTATTTTCCATGCGATAAACAGCTCTGTTTACGTGTGGGGCATCTAGTGAGCTGACCTATCGGTCGGTCAATTTTTATGACATCTCATTTCTTCACCCGAGTAAGACAGTCGCATCTTGACATTTTATTATTTAACACGTGTTGTTCGTTTAACCAGGGACCTTGATGTAAGACGACATCGACGTGCTTGGGAATATTGCAGCAGCTGCGAGTTTGCAGTTGCTTTTGTCCTATATACATCGTATATCAGTATACAAAACCAGTTGGATGCATATGTATAAATTTGTGATGCATTTAAAGGCGTACGGCGTAGAGGGTAAAGCGAGAGTAGCGACGATTTTGTGATAGCTGGCAAATGATCACACGTAACCGGTGAAATTATTTATAGGACGGGACTGGTCTAGAATTAGGAAAAAACACTGTGCTGTGATCAGATTTTACGTGGAGTAACGTTAAAACAGTGGATGGGGACTAGACCTCTCGGAAATGCTTTGCCCACCGGTATAACTTTGTTTTATGCGGGAATGCAATATCATTACTCATGCACATAGACAAATAGCATGCGCAGTAGAGGATGATAGGCTCTCGTAAACACACCATGTGTATTTTCGCAAAAATAGCTCTACATAAAAAGAACACTTTGCAAAAGAAAGTTGAGATTGCAAATGTTATGCGTTTTATTATTTTGTTGTCTGAGTGCTCACATGTAATTGCAGGTACGCTGTGGTGAGGTCACGGATCTGGGAAAACGTTAATTCTCTGCAGTTTAAAAACCACATTTCCTGGCCGAAAACTAATTTCCGTGCGTAATGAGATATCATATGCATTATATCCATTTCCTGTGAATATTAAATAGCCTGTGCTAGTCATCACACAGGCATGGAAAATCACAAAAGCACGGATACTTCTTTATTTACTTCATTGACACCGTTAAAATTATGACTTATGAAAAACTGATATCCCAGTGGGATGATACGACACCAAGCGGCGATGTTCGCATGATTGATTAACATTTCACGCATTATACGGCAATTTGCTAAGTTTTTTTTTTATCTATCTTTTCCCACCGCTTTATATTTTGATTTTTGCCCCTCAGCATCCAGTAAAACTTTGGATTAACTGCAGAATTATTATTCATTGCGGACCTCCGGAAGCACAGCCGATATGATCCATCTCTACGCAGGTGGCGGATTATCAGGAAAAGTAGTAAATTGTGGAAGACTGCGTATATTATGTATAGAAAAGATAGAAAACAAAGATATGAGATAAACATGACAGATACATGACAAATGTGATCAATTATGATTTTCTGACACCAATTTGACTTTATTTTTAAGGATCACAGATGTCTTTCTAATTAGTCATGCATGCAATAAAATATGACTGTTCATTCCCACTGAGTTACCCTCATATGCGGCGCATATTTATATATTTATATATTTATTGCATCGCTTTCTGATGTCTATCCTGATGTTTCATCTCTGTTCCATACAGACCTTTCAAAAGTGAGCAATTTGAGTGGTTTTAAGTGATAACCATGGAAACAATTGGTCGGGTAGAGGGTAAAAATATCACGAGACTTAATAAAACTAAGTGTCAACCGATACAGACAGGATTCAGTAGTGTGGTTAAGAGAATAAATGAGAATTATAAATCAGTATTTTCACCCTAACCCTGCCCAGCGCTCAGATCACTCCCGACATGCACACTTCATAGGAAACAGAGTATACCTCTTTAATATCAATATAAAGGACTGTTTATTTATTTTTTTGATTAGTGTTTTACGCCGTTTACAAGAATATTTCACTTATACGACGGCGGCCAGCATTATGGTGGGAGGAAACCTAGCGCAGCGCGGAAGAAATCCATGACCATCCTAAGGGTTCTGGCATCTACCCACGTACGGCCGGGGAGTATAAAAGACTAGAACAAACTGATTAAATTCAGAACAACGACAACGACGTCGTAGCTGGCAAATGATCACGTGTGATTTCTTAAATCCGGCGTCTGGTCAGTTTTCCTCCCATGTTAAATTATTATTGTCCCAATTGTTTGGACGTATGGAGCTACAACAGCACTCTGGCAACTTCTGTAGACGTATGGAGCTACAAAGGCACTTTTGCACTCGTGTGAGATATGGAGCTACAACGCCATTCTGGCACCTGTGTGGACGTATGCAGCTACAAAGGCACTTTTGCACTCGTGTGGACGTATGGAGCTACAATGGCACTGGCATTTTGTGTGAACGTATGGAGCTACAAAGGCACTTTTGCACTCGTGTGGACATATGGAGCTACAACGGCACTCTGGCATTTTGTGTGAACGTATGGAGCTACAAAGGCACTTTTGCACTCGTGTGGACGTATGGAGCCACAACGGCACTCTGGCATTTTGTGTGAACGTATGGAGCTATAAAGGCACCTTTGCACTCGTGTGGACGTATGGAGCTACAACGGCACTCTGGCATTTTGTGTGAACGTATGGAGCTACAACGGCACTCTGACAACATATGAAACTCTCGCGAGCTTTACCCGCTAGGAACCTGTCATGTCTTACAAATGTAGCATTGCTTCTCAGTATTTAGCATTGCTTCTGACAATTTAGCATTGCTTCACAGTATTCAGCATCGCTTTTCAGTATTCAGCATTGCTTCTGACAACTGAACAATGCTTCTGACTATTAAGCATTGCTAATGACTACAACGCATTTAGCATTGATTGTGACTGTTACTGTCTTTTGTGTGTGTGTTTGCACGACGCTGTAGCTGAACTGAATGCCAAAGGATCTGAATGTTTTGCGAAAACTCCTAAATGTGGGCACCAAACATGACATCCGATCGACCCACCTCCACACTGTGCCTTTTCCCTTAGTCACCAAGCTTGACTAGGAGAAATATATCGGGTTTGCTCCTATCGTGCTTAAGCACGGCTCTTCGCCGCTTTGACCGAGGCGAGGCGTTAAACTAGAAAGCTGGCTCAATATTACCGAAAACAAAAATTCACTCTTAGCGGCTTATGGATGGCTGAGTGTCACATTGTAATTTCTCCTTCCCCCACCCCACCTAATCAAATATATAGGTGTTAGCCAATAATCACACTCATAAGCTTATGGGAGGTTCTCGAATCGAGTGTTCTTGGGTTCGCTTAGTTGTTTGCTTTTGTGTATTCTTATCTGTCTTGTTTCAGCGTGCCCGGCGCTGAGAACGAATGCTGACATTGTTTCACGGACCCAGAGGGCAGTGACTTACAGATGTTCCCGAACAGTCGAGGTCTTGGAAGGGAGTAAGACGCTGTTTTGCACAAACGGAACTTGGAGCGGTCCTCCGCCAACATGTAAAGGTAAAGCACGGCGAAATCTTCCAGTGATTGTCACATTCGTTAACTTATTTTAGAAAAGAATGCAAACTTTTCATATCACATTTATATACACTAACGTGGAGAATTCCCTTAAACGCAAAACAAGTATGAGACTATAGATACTTGTCATCTAATTCCGTTTTACCATAAGGTTTACAGAAATCCGAATGCTAATAGAAAAGGAAAGTGTAGACATATGTCGCAAAGTATAGTGCGCCTAACGATAAATTTGCTTCAGTTATGATTAGTTTACACATGCATGCAAATCAGTGGAAACGTAACGTGCATAATACATGCAGGCGATAGTACAAGACTTCAATCGTTTCAATAAACGCGTTGGTCATTACAAATTTAACCGGCCAAAGTTTAAAATCTTTTTGGGGTGCGTTATATTAATGAAATGTCATCGTTTTCAAATTCTGTATTCACGGTTTACGCTGTTCCAGATATCGGAGGACTCTCAGAAAGGGACATCACTATTATATTCGGCATCGTAGGTGGCGCTGCGGGTCTGGCGGCCATCGGGATATTCATCGGGCTTCTTTTTATGGCGTGCTACAGGAAAGACCGGGCTAATCGATACAAAAGCGATATCATGGCAATGAACATCAGGAACGGGTAGGTTTTGTACATGGAAACATAGTTATTTGTTTATCCGACAGCTGTTTAAAGCCATGTGATAAATGGTTTATATTTGCATAATTGAATACATATAGAGTACTTACTGCTTTGATTGACCGATCGTTGTATAATTAGGAGAATTTTCCTGACTTTCCCATTTCCCCAATGAGAGTTAGGTTTATGGATGTTGGAAACCGGACATACCCCAGGGGGAAAGCACGCGGGAATCGCCATGCACGTGGGAATCTCTACGCACGTGGGAGCCTCACTTTATGTACTTTGTGCAATTTATGTTGGCTTTTGTGTGTTGGCTGGTTGTAATTAAAGTTTTCAAATGATAATAACAACAGCCGAACCGAAGGCGCTACCAGCTTGTGCTTGTTTTGGTCTCTATTAATTAATTAATTCATTTATTTATTTATTTGTACTGCGATTAGTTAACTTCACTGTTGGAACACACATCAATTACAGTTATTATTAATTGAAATTTAAAATGCCGGTGACAGAATTAAGCATAGCCTATCTTAAGTTTTAAGTTTTAATCCCCTTGATCATTTTAATACGTGGTCTCTTTGCTGATAGCCTTTCAAAATGGTTGTCTTTTTTTTATCTGTCCAGGGGAGCCGGTTTAGACGAGGACATATACTACCCGCCAGGTTACGCAAACCCTGGATTTGGATACGATAGGTAAGACTAGCATTCACAACGCTGTATTTGCAAAGCTGTTTTCGTCTCCAAAATTTTCTTCCGTCATGCACCACAATTAGCAATTTCTGGGGATTCAATTGGTCGTTGGTTTCCGTATAATAGATATTGTCACCCTTTTTTAAATGTGAATTGTGTGCGCAGGTCCATTTTGTTGCCATCCAGTCAAGTTCGAGAACTAGCATTTGCTAGCAAAAGACCATACTTAGGGCATGTATGTATAATATATTCGGAACAACTGCAGAGTATCACTCTATATATTCGTTCAAGTTGATTTGTCAAATCGATGAAAACCTGCTCAGTATTCCTATATTTTCCTTTCACAGAAATATACAACCAGAATTAGGCCTACAACCTGTTCCAGACATGCGTCATGCCATAATTTACGACCCGGAAACGATGTCAAAACGGGAAATCTCGTGGCAATATCGTCTAGATGGCTCGTAAGTGTTACCATGCGAACATGTGCCGTCTTGGCAACCTGTTCCTCGAAAGTTTCTCACGACTTCATCGCGATGGGTTACATATGCACGATCAGATTAGCGATCACAAGGTGGGCACACATAATTTGAATAATAATTGGGAAATTACTAACAAATTTCACGCCCTTGATAACTGAAGACTATAGTTTAAAAATGGCACCTGGCGAAAGTGAATGGATATCAAGTTGTCCTCATTTGTTCTTTACTTAAAGGCAAAAACCACTCTGAAAAGAAGTATATATCAGATGAAAGACCATTAAAAATGCCCAGAAAGGAGAATGCATTTTTTTAAAGAACTTTTTGAACCGAGTAAAATAATGTTGCGAGGTCAGATTCCACGGTGGCCTGTTCTAACCCGCAAGGTATCACTTACGTCACATCTATATTTTTTGCCTTAACTGATTCGTTTAAAGGTCAGTCAGCAAATGTATTCAGAGGTCTATACGTATAATCATATTGCATGATGAAATATTACAAAAGCCTTTTGTGACGTCATTAACCCCCCTGTGATCAAAAAGGCCACCACAGCATATAGCATTCAAATGCCTTTTACTAGGTTAAACAAATTATAAAAAAATCAAATCCAACTATTTTTTGGACAGTTTTTATGGGTCTATCATCAGAGACACATTTCATTTTAGCGTTTTCTTTGTCATTAATAAGTGATTTTAGTTGTTTGATTTTGTGAATCTTCTATTATCTTTTCCATGAAGTATATTTAAAATATCAGATGAAAAACGTGATGCAAGGTTTGTTCGTTTCCTTACAGAAAAATCTTAAAACTATTGGTATCAAAAGAAGTATTCCTTCATCTAAAAGAACATTTGTTATGCGATCTGTTTGCGTAGCTTATTACGTCTCATCAGTCAAAGTAGAAACATTTTTAAGGCGATTCGAAATGAAATACAGGTTTTCTTTAAAATGCGTGATTTGCGTGAGTTGAAATGGGTTTAGACATCATCGACCGGTTGCTCTAACGTGCATTAGCTAACTTACAAAATTAAAAGTTTATATTTATATTAGAGTTAAATCTGGTAATTATTCCTAAATACTTTTGAACTACCAGGCCTAAGCATCTACATGTAATAGCCACACAAATGGTACATCTTGATATGTTAGATATTGAATAGAATAGATATTGAATATTGTATCATTGATTCTCACAGACAGATGAGCATTCCACGACTACCGGGTCTAAGCATCTACATGTAATAGCCACACAAACGGTACATCTTGATATGTTAGATATTGAACAGAATAGATATTGAATATTGTACCATTGATTCTCACAGACAGATGAGCATTCCACGACCTGTTATAGGACGGGCGGCTATATATTCTAGAGGAGAAAGGTAAATGGCGGCAGGATTTTTTTTTACGTAAATGTGGCGTACATAATCGTTAATGGGTAATTAATCAACTGATTATTATGCAAAATTTCGATTTTGTCATTTTTATCGGAATTATTACCGTTGATAACCTCGAGACAAATATTTTTTTTTGTTTGGCATATTTAATGATCCAAACTTTCTTTTACCTTACTTGGTTATATATTTAAACACTCGACGGTGTCCCCCTGACTCATAAACGGCTTTGCTTTCGGCGGTATGTGAGGTACATGCCGAAGGTCGGTGGTTTTCCCTAGGCTTTCCTTTACACAATCCTGACCGTCCGGTTTAATTGATTCGTTTATGTATTTATTTGATTGTTGTTTTACGCCGTACTCAAAAATATTTTACCGGGAAACCCGGAAGAGCCCGTAGGAAACCCACCCGGCCATCCTCAGAGGCCAGCATGACCTAGTCTTGAACTCCCATGTCAATATATAAGTGAAAGTATTCTTGAGACTGCTATAAACAAATAATAAATAGATTTATTTTCTTGCATGATTGAACACTGTCATATTCTCGTTTTGTCTAAGCTGTTCAATGTTTTTTCGCCCACAGCAGTACGGATTGGGAATACGGATCGCATCCAGATGCTGATCAATCAAGGGAGACTACTCAGTTCACCATGTGACCCTTCCCGTGATTAGTTTTCACGCAGTCTAGTCGGATGTGCGTTTGGGACAGATCGAGTCGATAGTGGATCACTGATTTGTTTTTATTTTGTACCAGCCATCATCATCAGTTGTCACTAGACGACACAGGCAGTTGACTGTTGTTAGTCGGAGTCCTTTGCGGACATATCAAGTCACTTGTCTGTGTTTTTGTGTTTTTTCTAATGTCATCAGAGACTTGCCATCATCATCTCTTGCCAGAATATGACCAAGGCACCGGTCTGTTTCGTCGTTTAATACATTTCATTAAGAGATTGAAAAAATGTGCGTATAAAGTATGGCGTAGTTGTGTGTCGATCCATTTCTACAGGATATGTAATGTATTTGCGTTCGTTAGGAAGGGATGCGTGACAGGAGACAGTATTAGCAGGAAAAGAATTGCAGTACTGTAACCCTGGCGACTTTCAGTACTTCTATAGCGCTAGTTGCAAAAAGAAGAAAGGCTCTGATACAGAGCATGCCAGAAATTTATTGAAGGAATGGGAGAAGATCGGGGAGTATATGTAGGTTTGTGACAGAATGGATGTGTGACATTAAATGTTATTTTTGTAACACTTCACGATGGCGGCAGTGGATTTATACCGGCGGCAAAGCTTATACACATGCAAGTTACTAGTCATTTGCTGCGCATATCTACATGGTTCCCGGTTTGGAGTGTATGTGTTCACAATCATGTACAAGATATCTGAGTGAGTGATTGAGTGCTTGGGGTTTAACGTCCTACATAGGAGACATCTGAAGTATGGCTCTCCAAACCGCCCACTGGTGGATGTACGATAGTTGACGGCCAGGGATAGTGCCTTAATATCCAACAGGACGGGATTCTTTTGTTCCGGAATAAGCATTATAGTTTACTGAGTAAACCGTGAGGCAATCGATAGATGGGTTTATAAGGGATTGGAAATATATCCCATGATCATGGCGATTGTGACTGAGATGCAACAGTATTTTCAAAATAGAAAACTGTGTTTGTATGTTTTGCTTTTAAATTAAATGAGATGTACACTTATCGCCTTTCAGTTGTGCACAGAAATGCTTCAGCACTCGGCTAACTGTGGCTTGTGTTCAATCAGAATCAAATATTTTGACAAGCTCTGAGACGTTATTTCTACATGTTTTCATGAAAGACATTTACAGAGCATTCTGTTGGAGATCCAGATACTTTGTAGACATTTTGAAAGTGAAATTCCATGTATGGAAGAAAAATAGATTTTGATTTATCTGTTGACAACTGCAGTGATCGTGAAAGAAATGGCCACAATGGGAAACTCGTAAAACTATTTTGTATAGTTAACAAAGCGGCCGAAATCTGTGTGATTTATTCGTTCTTTGCTGTAGTACACCACTGGCTTCCGTGTATGTGTTCTCAGGAGTATAGTTACGTACAGTTCACAAGGACCGCAGCGCATCAGAAGAAAACGGGGTTTTTAAACTGCGATTTGGACATCTTCGGCAACGCACAACCAGTGGACACAATGCTGTACATGACACGCTACTGTTACAGCACTGGCAAACCGGTTGCAAAAATGATGAGTAGCAATCTGAAAATAAAGTAGTCCGAGATTGCTCTGACGTTAGGTGGGGTAAACGTTTTGATCAACCCAGGACGGCCAAAAAAACAACGTCATAACGCGTTCCATTTAAAAGCCTGTGACAGTTAACGTTGGTAGTTTGTCACGGGGTTTGAGACAAAAGGTACCCATCAAATACGTCTCCACGACATGTTTAGAGACACTTGTGTTCGTTATCTGTTCGTCTGTCTATGTATAAAAAGCACAAAGTCTGTTGGACTAACAGTGAAGCAATACTGCATGTGCGACGATATTCAAAGTAATTTTCCCCACGGTGGAGTTTGTGGCGAGGAGATGTGACCGATGTAATATGGGTTTCATATTGTGAAAGCAAAGCAAAATGACCTGCCCTTACCATACAGATATAAATTTTGGCAAACAGTTATTTGGTGCGAGTTTGTAAAACTTCCCAATACTTGTTACTTATATATGACTGTGGGTGATGCGAGGAAATGCTCCTCTTGGGAAAAAACGACGATTGACATATTTCAGCTGGAGGCATGGCACGTGCGTGGTGCAAATATTTGGTTGGTTTGAAATAATATGTATGTACAGGAAATTAAGTTCAGAACACGTGCTGTGGTATTTAGGTAATTTACACAGAACTCTTCGATTGGATCAACCTTTTTTTCTGTCGTAAACAAATTTTGTGTGCGCAAAATGCTTGACGCTAGCTGCATTTTGTTTTATGCCGCAAAATAATCACAAATAAAGTCTTAGTTCACATCCATAACAGAATGATTAATGTCTACGGAAGGTTCAACAAAGATACCTTTAGTATACAGCATTAGGTCAATCGCTTTGTTTGCCATGTGGTGTTTTCCCCCAATAGAAGTTCCTTTAACGAGTAACCCTGACCTCCATCATATCAATGAAATATGGAATAAGTCCATTGATTCATCAATTTAATTTGTTACTTAGCAACCCTGTTTCAAAAAATGTTGTATAAATTTATATCTACATAAAGAGTACTGTAACAGCTCAATTTTTGTGAAATGATTGATTTTGATGTGTAAAATTGTGCAGGAAAAAAACTATAATTTTGTTCTACACAAAAAGTGTTTGGAAAAATTTAAGAGTAAACCCTTCAGATTGAACTAATCTGCATCATTGTACATTTTAATTACAATTTCATCATCAATATATGAGCACTTTTTTCTCTGTTCCTATTGAATGATGTATGTATGTATGTGTATATATGCAAATGTGCCATTTATATCATATGCGAATTTAAGTGTTACGAGCAGTAGAAGGAAGTTATCTGTTAATAACTTAGAAAGTTTTTTGTTAGACTTTATTTCAATAAAGTTGTATATAAACAAATTCTTTGATTGCTATTTTTTAGCACAGTTGGTAGAGCGGCCGCTTCGTGAGAGGTAGATCCATGATCGATCTTGAGTCGAGTCACACCTAAGACCTTAAAAGAGGAAGCTGTAACTTCCTCGCTTGGCAATAGGCATGAAAGGGATAGTGCAACGACTGGTTGACTTGGGCAGGACGGTTTACTTTCCTTCGGTAAGGCGTCTCAGTGAAGCCGCACAAGATAAAAGAGCGGTGGAAGAGCACTGTTAAGTGCGATGTTAAACACCAAGAGCTCACTCACTCTTACAGGCTTGACAATGTAGGCTTGTTTTAAAGGAATCACAATCTAATATTGATCACAAATTGTGTATATCTGTATTTGACCCAATATGTTCCCATTTTACACAGTGCAACAACGAGTCATATCGATAATCCTGCAGCCTACATTTTTGTGAATTTCTGACGATAACGGTGTTGAATTAATAATTCAATGTTTACTGTTGTTTTTCAGTTCTATTTTCTTAATTGTTTAGTGGTATAAAATACAGTATTGAGAAAAAGCACAGATAGATTGCCGCACATGGACCCCTGATGTTTACTTGTATGATAATTTATACAAGAATACGAGATATACACCGATGGAAAGAGATATGCACCCTTTACTTCATGTCATTGTCTTAGAACAATATTTATTGATTTGATTGGAGTTTTACGCAGTACTCTAGAATATTTCACTAATTCGACGCCTGTCAACATCAGGTTTGTGATTTTAACACTTTAGATATTGGAAAAACTATACACGATAAAAATGATCGGTAATGTATTCCCGTTGCAAATAATTACGCACAAGTATGCAGATTGAAATTGTGACATAAAAATATTAAAAGAAGAGAAATAGAATTCATATCCAACGCCCACCAATTGTGTAGGCCTACACACAACATGAACAATTATATAGACGGAATATTCAAGCGGGCATATTTTACTTTTTTATTTATTCCATTGGTATTTTACGCTGCACTCAAGAATGTTTCACATATACCACGGCGTCCAGCATTATGGTTGGAGGAAACAGGGCACAGCCCAGTGGAAACCCACGACCATTTACAGGCTGGTGACAGACCTTCCTACGGTCGGCCGGAGAGGAAGCCATCAGAGCTGGAAGCAGGCATATAAACAGGTACATATTATGATAATGCATTAATACCCGCTTTTTTATAAGTTTACAGTCTTGTCAGTTTCTGAATAGACATGAATTTGTGCGCTTTTTGGATATAAAATATAAAATACATACTTATAAACCTCTCGAATTCATCGACTGATGTGACGCTGTATTCAAGTGCGTCAAACAGCGAAAACAAAAACAAATGTTACGTCCCCGGGTGGGCTTGAACCACCAACCTTTCGGTTAACAGCCGAACGCGCTAACCGATTGCGCCACGGAGACTCATGACACAGATGTCACAAAAATTAGAGGAGTTCGATCTCTTGGTAATCACCAAGCGTGACTGGGGGATAGATTTATCTGACTATCCACCGCAATGTCCAGTTCTCTCCCCTGAATTAAGTGAGAGTTACATCCTTCTAAAGGCTGACCCTTTTCAACAACAACTACATACAACTAACTATCCAAAATGTTATCTTGCTCTAACATCTGGCGTTATATAAATCATTCTGTGTGATAATTTTTGTTATAATGTTTGTATATATCCCCAGAAGTTGTATTGTTTATCCTTACATAATACATTATAGACAATGATGCAAATGGACTAGTTGTCAACAGGTCTTCCAGCAACATGGGAATGGGCGTGGGTCACAACTGGGCCCTGTCTGGTTTCTTCCCACCAAAATCTTAACTGCCGTCGTATAAGCGAAATATTCTTAAGCACGGTGTGAAACACCAATAAATGATATACAACAATATTTGTCAACATATTCACATATATTCAAACTTATCAAAAATGGTACAAACTAGTTTTTAAATGTAATGGCAGATTATCTACCGAAGTCCTTTAGATTAAAGTGAGAAAGGTCACAACGTCTTTTTGTTACCGTTCTGTGAAAATGAATCCTATTTGTAGGAAGAAGAGTTGCCATATATTATGTGTAATTTGAATATCCATTAAATGACAAGCTTTTGATGCGTGATATGCAAATTTTACAACTTACCAAAATATTAGATCAAGTATAGGTTTAAAGACTGACTCTAATGATAGTTTCCCCTTCGTGTAAAGCATTCATGGTTAAAACACAATCTTGACAATTAACACACAAACTAAGCTAAACTGTGTGGAGTTTTACGAGAGACGATTGGCTTTGCGGGATAAAAGAGTGTGTAAATACAAGCTTTTATTATGATGTTTTCAATATTTATTACCCTAAACATTTAAAGACGTGTTCTGGTATATACAATACTTTTAGGTCAAAACAACCTGCCAAATTTAAATGATATTTAAAATCAACTAGATTTATATATGTATGTACACTCCTCTCCGGTCTTAAATAAACCAAGTGCAAACAGTCTTAAGGATGCCTAAGCTCGTTACTGAACTTTCTTGCCCCACCCATTTTTGAAGTACTTTAGGGGTTAAACAAAATATGGCCAATGAGCACGTAGTACATGTCTAGTGTTAAGAAGTATTTATAAAGATATGAGGCGTAATTCAAAATTAACAATTTGATCGATTAGTGACCAACTGTTACCAGCTGAGTAAACTCCATTTTATCCGTATCCGAGAATATATATATATGAGGGCTTTAGCCCTGAAGGTACCCTGAAAGTTATAAAAGTTATGAAAATATTAAAAGAAGATAAATAGAATTCATATCCAAGGCCCACCAATTTTGTAGGCCTACACACAACATGAACAATTATACGGAATATTCAAGCGGGCATATTTTATGTATTTATTCATTTCATTGGCATTTTACGCTGAACTCAAGAATATTTCACCTATACGACGGTGACCAGCATTATGGTTGGAGGAAACAGGGCACAACCCGGGGAAACCCACGACCATTTGCAAATTGTTGACAGACCTTCCCACGTACGGTCGGAGAGGAAGCCGGCAGAGGTGGAAGCAGGCATATAAACAGGTACATATTATGATAATGTATTAAATCCCGCTTTTTTTTAAAGATTACATTCTTGTCGGTTTCTGAATAGACATGAATTTGTGGGATTTTTGGATATAAAATATAAACTACATACTTATAAACCTCTTGAATTCATCGACAGATGTGACACTGTATTCAAGTGCGTCAAACAACGAAAACAAAAAAAAATGTTACGTCCCCGGGTGGGCTTGAACCACCAACCTTTCGGTTAACAGCCGAACGCGCTAACCGATTGCGCCACGGAGACTCATGACACAGATGACACAAAAATTAGAGGAGTTCGATCCCTTGGTAATCACCAAGCGTGACTGGGGGATAGATTTTTCTGACTATCCACCGCATTGTCCAGTTCTCTCCCCTGAATTAAGTGAGAGTGACATCCTTCTGAAGGCTGACCCCTTTCAACAACAACTACATACAGCTAACTATCCAAAATGTTATCTTGCTCTAACATCTGGCGTTATATAAATCATTCTGTGTGATAATTTTTGTTATAATGTTTGTATATATCCCCCGAAGTTGTATTGTTTATCCTTATATAATACACTATAGACAATGATGCAAATGGACTGGTTGTCAACAGGTCTTCCAGCAACATGGGGATGGGCGTGGGTCACAACTGGGCTCTGTCTGGTTTCTTCCCACCATAATCTTAACTGCCGTCGTATAAGCGAAATATCCTTGAGCACGGTGTGAAACACCAATAAATGATATACAACAATATTTGTCAACATATTCACATATATTCAAACTCATCAAAAATGGTACAAACTAGTTTTTAAATGTAATGGCAGATTATCTACCGAAGTCCTTTAGATTAAAGCGAGAAAGGTCACAACGTCTTTTTGTTACCGTTCTGTGAAAATGAATCCTATTTGTAGGAAGAAGAGTTGCCATATATTATGTGTAATTTGAATATCCATTAAATGACAAGATTTTGATGCGTGGTATGCAAATTTTACAACTCACCAAAATATTAGACCAAGTATAGGTTTAAAGACTGACTCTGATGATAGTTTCCCCTTCGTGTAAAGCATTCATGGTTCAATCACAATCTTGACATCTAACACACAAACTAAGCTAAACTGTGTGGTGTTTTACGAGAGACGATTGGCTTTGCTTGACAAAAGGGTGCGTAAACACAAGCTTTTATTGTGATATTTTCAATATTTGAAAATATGTATCTTTCGGTTTTGGCTATCTTTACATCGTCAAAATATTTCAGTACAGGTTATAGTATATTTAGTCGACATACAATGTAATAGCACGGGCTAGTCGTGATCCTACACTTCTTGTTTTCGCCTTTCATTTGCGTTGACAAATATGATTTATGTTTAGATTTATTACTGGCCTCAGACACTGGAATCAAAATACAAGTGATTTTTGATTAAAAAATACACCGCTGCGTTTACGAGGATTTGCTTCTACCTGGTTGGGTTTGAATCACCAATCTTTCGGTCAACATTTTCTGTGCTAGCAGATTATGCCAGGGAGCCCCATAAGATTCCGACATTTGGGCCACTACCATGCGTGGCTCTGGGATGAGTTTACCTGGCGATCCAACATTAGATATTATCCCCTAAGTAAAGTGAGCCAACTCTTCACGACTGAGGAATTCGATTGCCAGGTTCCAAATTACTTACATGCAGCATTTTATGTTCCTTTGTGTCGCCAGAACCCACAGGAATCTGTGATTTTAGCACTTTAGATATTGGAAAAACTATACACGATAAAACTGATCGGTAATGTATTCCCGTTGTGAATAATTACGCACAAGTATGCAGACTGGAAATGTAACATAAAAATATTTAAAGAAGATAAATAGAATTCATATCCAAGTCCCACCAATTCCGTAGGCCTACACACAACATGGACAATTATACAGACGGAATATTCAAGCAGGCATATTTTATTTATTGATTTATTTCATTGGTATTTTAGGCTGCACTCAGGAATATTTCACTTTTACGACGGCGTCCAGCATTATGGTTGGAGGAAACAGGGCACAGCCCAGTGGAAACCCACGACCATTCGCAGGTTGGTGAGAGACCTTCCTACAGTCGGCCAGAGAGGAAGCCAGCAGAGGTGGAAGCAGGCATATCAGCAGATACATATTATGGTAATGTATTAAAACCCGATTTTTTCTAAGTTTACATTCTTGTCGGTTTCTGAATAGATATGAATTTGTGGGTTTTTTGGATATAAAATATAAACTACATACTCATAAACATTTCGAATTCATCGACAGATGTGACGCTGTATTCAAATGCGTCAAACAACGAAAACAAAAAAAAAATGTTACGTCCCCGGGTGGGCTTGAACCACCAACCTTTCGGTTAACAGCCGAACGCGCTAACCGATTGCGCCACGGAGACTCATGACACAGATGTCACAAAAATTAGAGGAGTTCGATCTCTTGGTAATCACCAAGCGTGACTGGGGGATAGATTTATCTGACTATCCACCGCATTGTCCAGTTATCTCTGTGCTTGACCAGTTAAGACTGTGCGAGTTGCCATATATTATGTGTAATTTGAATATCCATTAAATGACAAGCTTTTGATGCGTGGTATGCAAATTTTACAACTCACCAAAATATTAGACCAAGTATAGGTTTGAAGACTGACTCTGATGATAGTTTCCCCTTCGTGTAAAGCATTCATGGTTCAAACACAATCTTTACAATTAACACACAAACTAAGCTAAACTGTGCGGTGTTTTACGAGAGACGATTGGCTTTGCGGGACAAAAGAGTGTGTAAATACAAGCTTTTATTGTGATGTTTTCAATATTTATTACCCTAAACATTTAAAGACGTGTTCTGGTATATACAATACTTTTACGTCAAAACAATCTGCCAACTTTAAATGATATTTAATGTCAACTAAATTTATATATGTATGTACACTCCTCTTCGGTTTTAAATAAAACAAGTTCAAACAGTCTTAAGGCCTCCTAAGCTCGTTACTGATTTTTATTGCCTCACCCATTTTTAAAGCACTTTAGGGTTTAAACAAAATACGACCAATGAACACGTAGTACATGTCTAGTGTTAAGAACTATTTATAAAGATGTAAGGCGTGATTGAAAATTAATGTTATGATGGATTAGTGACCAACTGTTACCAGCAGAGTAAACTCCATTTTATCCGTATCCGAGAGGTCTGTGTACAAAAGACATAATCCTCTACGGTCAATATATTATGAATATTTATTTATAGAGAGAATATATGAGGGCTTTAGCCGTTAAGGTACCCTGAGAGTTATGGACTAGACATTTCAGGGCTAATCAATGGTATTAACTATGACGGTCAATGGAATAAATACTTTACTGGTGCACTTTATCACTGCCTAAGCTGAAACACGAGGAGCTGACCTTATTTTCTCAAGACACCCGGCAAGGTAAGATGGCTTTGTAGTTTCATGTCTGCTTTAGGGCCAAAAATTACAGGAAGTTGTGCCTTTTTACATATGAAAAGTCTTCAATATGAAAGACAACAGCATAGAGAGTAAAACCGTAGCAGCGACGAAAATGCTACAGTTGGCTAATAACCACACGTAACCCGTAAGATATGTCCTCCTGCAAATTTACCTCAGTTACGGTTTTGTTCCAATTGTCCACATAAATGCTTCAGTGACAGCAATTTACATGCCCCTGAACATCATCGCGTAAGCAGAATTAGGTACAAAACAGTGGTTTTGAATGTCTCAAAACACTGTGCTGCCATCACATTTAACATACAATAACGTTAAAACAATGCTAAGGGACCAGGAGTCGGAATCCCTAGTCAGTCAGTCATTAACTTACATTTAAATGTGAAATCGGCATGATTGACAAACTGCATAGATTTATAATGCCTTTAAAAGGTTTCGTGTGCCCTGTATCTTCTAACATTTTCGACACTTGGTCTGCTCATTTTAGCCAGTATGTATGTAATTCTAGCAGGAATATTAAGTTTCTTGTTTTCATAAGGTTTATACATCTAATGAAAAACATACTCATATCTTTACTTTTCCAAAAGACTGGTTAAGAAATGTAATATTTTACTTTCAACACTAGTAATATCTGTCCCAAATTTTATATGTATTATATGTATTTTAAATTTATTTCGCTTATATTTATATTTTAATGTGACAGTTATACCTGCGTTCATAAAAAGGCACGAAACTACCATATCACTTGGTACCTTTAAATTTCGGCTGTAAAATAGACTCAGTAGGTTTCCCAGGTACCTGCCAAAGGTCCGTGGTTTACTTCGTGCACTCAGGTTTATCTTTCCACGAACATGACGACGATCGCATAAATGACAAATTCTCGAGTACATGTACGGTACAGTAATATAAACATGAACATATTGGCTGGCCTTGTATGTATTTTATGTTGCGATGGCTTCCTGATTTAACGGTCATGTTAAAAACTAAACTGATCAAAGTGAACTTAGGGCAGACAGACCAGAATATTTACCCTCATCTCTTAGGATCTCTGGTAGAAAATCGTATTCAGTTTCACACACAAATCTTCATTTTCGCTCACTTTCTATAAACATAGTTCTATGAGAACTACGGACCGCCTCGGTAGCCTAATGTTTAGAGCGTCCGCCTCCAAGCAGGGGGACGCTCGGGATCAAACCCGGGTGAGGGTCATACCAAAACGCCTTCAAACATGGTGGTTGATTCTAGCTCACATGGCACTTAACAATGAGGGGATAAGGGCTAGCAAACATGACTGGTCGCATCGTTGTCAGTGTACTGAAACTGGGTGGTGTGTGATGTCTCATGTCTTTGACGTGATACCTCAGTGGCGACAGCACTTTGGCCACATGGACGCCATGACACAGTATAACTGTACATACACCTATGACTCCTCGTAGTCATATGACCAAAAAACTTGTTAAGAAGGACGCCAAACCCCATGCATACATACAGAACGAAAAGTAAATATTGCGGAGAGTATTAAGGCGCGTGTCACAATGCTTCGCTCTTCCAGTAACACAAAACAGTCGACGGACATCAAACCACTACCGGCTGCCTCAACTGAGTCATTTTCACTGGTTAAATTTCTGGGCTGCTCTTAAACAGCAAACACTGGCCGTGCAATCATGGTATTGATCGGATGGCCTCAGACCCTTGCTGTGACCCAGCCCCAAACATTCCTTGGCAAAAAAGCATTGGTGCCTACCTTGCCTAGCCTGTGAAGATTCAGCCGTAGAAATCTTGACAAAGGTGAATCGTGAAAATCTGGCAATTCCTATGCTAACAGCTTGGATGGTTAGGCCTCAACCTGACTAAGTCAAGGGGACAGCACTCGCGGCCTCGTCACTACCTCGCGCCTTATGTCCTCTAGTTAACAATATAAAGCTTCCATTATTTAAGCCCATTACTCCGTAAAGTTTTGACAATTTCCAGTCTGTGCATAAAAAACCCTTACAGTAATAAAAGACTTTATACCCTAAAATACAGAGAATAGTGTAATGATTCGGGATGTCATGGTTAGTCTTATAGACTACAGTACGAATATTCACCAACTATAGGACTATGTGCAAAAATTTTCACTCGAATCATACAACGACCTTTACATAATTAAAACTTTCTGTATAATGTTAATCGTGTTAAGCTTTTTTTTGGCGCTTCAGTTTCTGGCGGACCGAGAAGATGGCGTCATCCACGTATCTACCAACCATTGTGATCTTAGTGTATCTTCCTGTGAGTATATATTTATTTATTTATTTGTTTATTTCATTAGTGTTTTACGCCATAGGATATTTCACTTATACGACAGCGACCAGTATTATGGTTGGAGGGAACCGCAGAGAGCAGGGGGAAAACCTAAGAGGGTCCGTAGGTTGCTGAAACACATTCCCACGTACGGCCTGAGAGAAAGGAAGCATGAGCTGGACTTAAACTTACAACGACGAGCCTAGTGAGAGGCTCCTGGTTCACTGCGCCGAGCTGGCACACTTGCCACTTCGGCCCCCGATTTGTGTATAGGCAGGTAAATAAACAGTAAAAGTGTATAAGGTAATAGGGAGAAACATTGGCAACAGGGAAAATGTATTTATTTATTTGATTGCTGTTTTACGCCGTACTCAAGAATATATGACGGCGGCCAGCATTATGGTGGGAGGAAACCCACGAGCATCGGCCTGAGAGAAAGCCAGCATGAGCTGGCCTTGAACTCACAGCGACCGCATTGGTGAGAGGGTTCTGAGTCATCAGCTGCGCTAGCGCGCTAACCAACTGAGCTAGGCAGACCCCTGCATTTATTTTTGTTTGTTTGATTGGTGCTTTGGACCATATTCAATAATACTTCACGTGTAGGACATCGGCCATCATCTTGGTGGACGGGCAACTGATGCCCTTCGTGCTTTCTGTGTATGCTACAGAATATTAAGCTATATTAATAAATGTTTCATCCATCTTGCTGTGGTCAGGCTTATATGGTCAAGCGGATGTGGTCAGGCTGATACAAGCTGATAAAGTGACGAAGAAGACTCTCACAGCATACTAAGTTAGGCGTCAAGACAAAATGGTCAATAACCGCAAGGCCAATTGCCTAAACATCTAAAGGTACGAAATTAAGACGGATTTACGTAAAGGCAAGCAATCAATAGTTTTAATAAGGGTAAGGGGTTTAATAACGGTCTTTTTTTTCTTTCAGTTATTGGTAAATTCGGCACAATACGGTAAGACCATAAATAATGCTATGTACTCATATCGCTCAATCGTTCATAAACACGGAATTAAATTTTTACGTGACAGTTAATCCATACAATGTACGACTGTATCATGTCAGAAAATATCTTGGTTTTATGTTATTTTCGTTGTTAAGGACCAAATATTTATTTTGGTTATCGTATGGAATATGATTCTTAACGGCACTCAGATTAAGTCTTTACCAAAATCTACAGGCGTCTAAAAGTTTGCACATGTCAGCTCAAATTCATGTTAAAAAAATTGACTTCAGCAAATTACAGATGTTCAGCGAACAACACCCATGCCTCTATGGAGCTGTTTGTCTATCAGGACGACGAAACTATTGAGAAAGTCTACGCCGAAGGGCTAGAAGCAACATGTCTAGCAACCGGAACAGGAACTTTGGCAGATCCATTTACGATTGTCGTGGAGCTGAATCCGAACGGAGTCACGACAACGGCCAGCCAGATTGCATGCGGAGCCATGGCAAACCCTGTAAGCTGCTCTTTCTAAGGACAACTATTTATACTAATCCTTAATTATACGTGTACAAGTGCTTGTAGGTGTACATTTTGAAGGAAGGCTAGCGAATGAACGCTTGGTACAAGGTCTGCCTCCCAAGCTGATCAATAGTTTGTGGTTCTCGTGGCTTAAGATGCATAGCTTGTACAGGCCGGGTCGGATAACTATACGGATGAACGACACCAGACAGACCCAAATAAACCACTTTGTCTATATTTAGCGAATTTTCATTAGTGGACTCCTGCTAACTACATGTTACAAGATCGTAGTTACTGCTTCTTGTAACCACATTTCAGTGTAATAGTTTAAAACATGTATGCGCTGATTACTGATTGTCTAATCTTAAAGACCACTTTTTTACCTATGTAATGCTAAACTCTACAAGGTGGACAATGGGGGCATGACGAGGCTATTAGGACTTAATGCCTTAGATAGGCGCTTCCCGCCTCCACATTAGTTGAAAACCAATTGTTCTGTTACCATAATGGCATGCAAATCTGTATATCACACGTGGGAAAGTTCATCAATAAACTGCCGAAGTTTGGCAGTCTACGATAGACACTTCGGTCCCTCCCAGCTGACTTAAAGTGTTCGTGTAGAAGTAAATCATTCTTTAGTAAGGTGAGAAACAAAAATTAATTAACCAGTAAATCTGACGTGAACATACCAAATGTCCATAGTTTTTATGACGTTATGTTTTCCCGATATCAATTTCGTATCTTTTTCAGGTGGGTACACAGAATTACGTTCTTCGTGTCCTGACACAGAGCTTGCCTGACGCTTTTAAAGCCAGTGACCGACGTTATACTGTGAACTGTAACCCCACGGCTCAGAAAACACAGGACACATCCACGGGTACAATAGCCATGGCCCAGTAAGTGGTTACAATTGAGACAAGCTGTCTTGTAGGAGTCTTGTCTGTCTGTCCGTCCGTTTATTTGTCCCTCCATCCCTCCTTCCGTCCGTCGGTCCCTCAGTCTGTCAGTCTCACACATGTTACGCTGTTTGGTTGAACTCGGATAAAGGGCGAACCCTATCGCTTCCCATCTTGACGGTGTAAATATAGACAGTAATAATTTATTCTTTCATTTGATTACGGGTTAAAGCCGTGGTGCTAAAGTTTTTTTACTTCTATGACGGCGGTCTGATTTATGGTTAGAGTATGTCGGAGAGCTCAGACTAATCTATTCGCACGGGAATTCGCTTGCTCTGCATCCGTTCGATCAAATTTTTTTTCTAATAGCCTGTCCATCTACATAACTCTAAGTCCGTCCAAGAGACTACATGAACAATTAGCGGAACGTCATTGTAAATTCCGAGCTTCCATGTACATGAGCAGTTAGAATAACACCCTGACTGAGGAAAATTGACATGACGCCGTATTTCAACCATGCTAACGGTTACGTGTAACCGTTTGCCATCTATCACACAGTCGTCGCTGCTCTGATTTTACACTCTGTGCTCTGTGTCTTCAATTATATTGTATTCCTGTACAAACCAGGATTCTGCTGCTGGACTGAGCATGCCCAAGGCCTGGTCTCTTTGAATTGTTTTAATGTGATTTTATGCTACATGTGTTAAAAACACAGCATTTGTAATAGTTCTAGTCAAGTGACCGTCTAAAAAATTGTAATTCACACCATTGAATTTTTTTTACCTAATTCTGTGTAAGCCACGGTTCCAGAGGCGTTTACATTGCTACTGTTTATGTATTTACATAAACAGTTGGAATACACCCCTGACAAGGATAAAATGACAAGAGGCTGTATTTCACCGGTTACGTGTGACCATTTGCCAGCTATCACACTATAGTCACTGCTCTGGTTTTACTCTTCATGCTGTACGTCTATCACACTGTCGTCACTGCTCTGGTTTTACTCTCTATGCTGTGCTTCTACCACACTGTCGTCACTGCTCTGGTTTTACTCTCTATGCTATACATCTATCACACTGTCGTCACAGCTCTGGTTTTACTCTCCGTGCTGTAAGTCTATCACACTGTAGTCACTGCTCTGGTTTTACTCTCTATGCTGTGCTTCTACCACACTGTCGTCACTGCTCTGGTTTTACTCTCTATGCTATACATCTATCATACTGTCGTCACAGCTCTGGTTTTACTCTCCGTGCTGTAAGTCTATCACACTGTAGTCACTGCTCTGGTTTTACTCTCCATGCTTTATGTCTTTATTTATATTATTTATATTGCAAATTTAAACATTCCTTGCGTATCATTTTATTCCAAACACATTGAAAGAAACCAAAACACACCACTGAAATCTGACCTTCCCTGTTTCAGTTAAATTGTTTCGAATAATTTGAATAATTAAATTCTTGTGTCGGATTATAAACCTAATCGATTTTTGAACCATATTGTCTCCGATGACATCATAAGCTGTTCGTTTCCGCCCAAAGCCATGCATTTTCCGATCAACATGGCTGTTTATTTATTTGATTGATGTTTTACGCCGCACCCTGGAAGATTTCGCTTATAGCAAGGGCGCCCATGGGTGGAGACCGTGCAGTCAGGATAAAGGGCGAACCTTATTGCTTCCCATCTTGACGGTGTAAATATAGACAGTAATAATTTATTCTTTCATTTGTTTACGGGTTAAAGCCGGGGTGCTAAAGTTTTCACTTCTGTGACGGCGGTCTGATTTATGGTTAGAGTATGTCGGAGAACTCAGCCACAATCCGTAAGAATCACACGACCATTTGAGCTCTTTATGGTCATTTTATAAAACTCACTTTTGTATCGAAATATTTCTTTGCAGCAAAGTTTTTTAAAAAAAGCATACCTACAGTTATTGTAATACACCGTTTCTTCTAGCATCTCGAAATTGTCATTATTTATCGTTGTCTAGTTATTTAACGAAAACATGACGCGAACTGTAACCATGTGTTATCACAAAAACATATTCCAGTACTACAATATCTATCAGCAACCTGCGGATTGTCGTGCGATTTCCCCGGGAACTGCCCGGTTTCCTCCAACAACAATGGTGGCCGCCGTCGAATAAGTGAAACATTCTTGAGCACGGCGTAAAATACCAATCAAATAAATACATAGATCCAGTAGTACACGTACTACAAGTGTATTTTTTTGCCTTGTAACCATTAAACGTAATTCGGTTTATTCTTATTCAGAGAAGAACGTTAATAAGTGCATGAATTAGTCTCTCGATCGATCTAATCGACTGAACCCAATGTAACAGCGGTCAGTTATACTGAACGTGCCCTTATCGGCATTAACAAAAAGTACCTGTTCCCATCCTGACGGAAAATTCCTCTGTTGGAATTAAAAAGCTAAAATATTTGTACGAATCAGACTCATCGTTAACACCAACAGCCGACTTCCACTTTCCAATATTCGGATGTAAGAATTTCATTGGACTAACAATGAGCGCACTGAGTGCATATGTTTTTTTTTGTTTTTGTGGTTTTTTTTATATCATATTAACTCAGTGTTGAGAGAAATATTCTAGAATTGACTTTACTAAGACTTTGTTTAAGTCATTTTTGTTTTCTCACAAGTCATTCTTGTTTTCTCACAAGTCATTCTTGTTTTTCCCACAAGTCATTCTTGTTTCCTAGCAAGTCTCACATGTCAATCTCGTTTTCCCACAATTCATTCTTGTTTCCTGTCTGTTTTCAGACAAACAGCGTTCATTGACGGGTTGTCCACGGAGATTACCGAGTTCGTGTCCATCAATCTGATCGACTTCATGAATGGTCAAGCGCTGACCACAGCAAACTTTGGTCAGACCGTCCGTCTACAAGTGGTCCTAACTCCCACACCATCACGTAAGCTATGCAGGGTGTGGCCCATCTTTGATACCTCCGCCAAGGAGGGCATGTTTTTGCCAGACGGCCAAGCACTAATTTTGCAGTGATCTAGACCTGGACGTGGATACAGGAATTTTCAATGGATTCTCTTCCCAATGATATGTTTGACGCCCACATTATTGCAGGAAAATCCTGTTTGTGTGCGTTTTCTAATTCATGTTATTAAATTACGCTAACTTTCGAGATTTTTATGACATCATATGATGTCAAAATAATTTTTAAAAAAATGAATAGAAAACGGCATGCTGGATACAGCATGATTATTCATTCAGTAGCTTTGTTTGGGGTCGTCTTGGAGCCAACAGGTTAGTCAGTTAGCTATGGATGCCCAATGGCCTAAAAGTCTAACCACTATCGGATACCATAATAATCAAAATAATGCTGTTAAAATAGTGTTAAATAGCAATAAAATAAATCAGGCATATTTTATTGTGTTTACGGACAGATTTAATGTATAATTTGCACTCATTGAGCCACAGTCGATACATCTTGCATGCTAGGGGCGAACTAGGGCGCTTTTAAAGTTATGAAATAGGTTTGATGACAAAAAAGTAATTTTTTGATAATTGTACACGGTAAAATGAGAGCCTTTCACTTGGTTCCAAAAAAATGGCTAACCATTAGCCATTGGTCCCTTACCATTTAGCAATGCACCTTTGACTGTCTTTGCACCCAGGAGCTACCGGTGTACAAGTGACGGATTGTCAGGCCATAGGCGGGACGCTCCCTGGGGCCCCAACATTGTCACTCATTGAGGACGGGTGAGTTTGTCAGCCTGTATTTAAACGGGTACAAAATTTCCGTCATTTTGGTGAACTTATAGTAACAGCTGCAGTGCTTTTAGTATTAGCATCTTTCACATCAGCCAACACTTCCAGTATCCGAAGCTTCAAACGCAAAGGAAACATTTTTCAATCGACCTGCCCATTACCTATTCTAATTCCCCCCAAGTAAGTAAACCGGAGTAAAAGGACTTCGCTGACTGCCAGAGAATCCCGTGTTCATCCCTCCTATAGCGAACTCCGAACCAAAGAACAGAGGATTAAAGCATTACGCCTCTGGCGCAGTACTTCAGGCATATCCCGTTGATCATACTAAATATAGTGAAGGTCCTAGTAAAAAAAATAAGTTGATTTGGATATTTATTTGTTTCATTGGTACTCAACGATATTCCACTTATACGACAGCAGCCACCGTTACGGTGGGAGGTCACCTACGACCATCAGTAGGTCTACACGTACCTGACGAAAACCTAATTCGCAACAGATTAAAAGTGGAGAAAATATAAAACTTACATTGAGGTTTTTTTTTTTTGATTGGTGTATTACGCCGTACTCAAGAATATTTCACTTATACGACGGCGACCAGCATTATGGTGGGTGGAAACCGGGCAGAGCCCGGGGGAAACCCACGACCATCCGCAGGTTGCTGGCAGACCTTCTCACGTACGGCCGCCAGCATGAGCTGGACTTGAACTCACAGCGACCGCATTGGTGAGAGACTCCTGGGTCATTACGCTGCGCTAGCGCTTTAACCGACTGAGCCACGGAGGCCCCTACATTGAGTTTAAATGAAATAGTGCAAAACGTTAGTTGTAAATGTGGTCTCGATATTTTTTTCGCTCTATCTTTTGAGAAAAAGACACCATTGAAAATAATTGTTGTTTGGTGAGTAGTTGTATTGCCTACTAGTGTTCTAACTGAGGAATGTAATTATAAGCGCTAGAATTTGTCGTTTTCAGCTTTCAGATGTGTTCAACCTTTATTATTGGTATATTCATAAATGTTATCATGATTCAAATTGTGTATGGATATAAACAAGACACTTACGTACAAATAAACTGATCAGACATCCATGTCATTATAATACTAAAACATTACTCTATAAAGGTTACGTACACGTATATCAAGACATTACTTTATAAAGGTTACGTGCATGTATATTAAGACATTACTATATAAAGGTTACGTACATGTATATCAAGACATTACTATATAAAGGTTACGTACATGTATATCAAGACATTACTATGTAAAGGTTACGTACATGTATATCAAGACATTACTATATAAAGGTTACGTACATGTATATCAAGAACTGGTCCCAAACACCCATCACACAAAATGTTTTCTCCTGAAAGAAAAAAAAAAACATGGAAAGAATAATAAAGACCATATTTGCAAGTGAGTTTTTACGCTCTTTTGTTTGATTTTTTTGCATAATTCTGTATTTTTTTCTTCTCCTGTAATGTTTAATAAGTTTACTTCTGTTGTCATCCAGGTGTGGTGACGGAGACACGGGGATTTTCGACGTCAACTCTGGTTTTGAAACCAACGGCATCGATCACACAGTCACTGTCAGTCCCGCTTTCCAGATGTTTATGTTTACGGACGTCCAACTTCCTATCATCTTCTCCTGCAGGGTCGAGTTTTGTTATGGCGGCGATGACTGTACCAGGGTGAGTACAAATAAAGGATCGGTCCTTGCTCTTGAAAACAACAGTGCTCTCAGAGGGGGAAAGGTTTATATAAGAAAACAGAACAGTAGTTTTTAGGTTTTAATCGCAATAAAATGTTTGACCAGACAGTTGACATTCTTTACAAACAGATGGTGTAACGAGTTTCGACTAACTGCTTAAGTATAAACCTGTAATCAACAGGAGTGAGGGAGAGGTATTTTGACAGCGTCCACAGGTACATTGTGTTGTGCGTTGAGAATACTGTTTGTCTGATGCTGGGAACAGTTCGACTCATTTCCGAAAGCATCTATCGTTCTCCCATACATGTACACGAAGGAGCACATGGAATGGGTGCGGAATGGGGAAGTTTTTGGTATTTTTTTTCTCCTATTTTTTTCAAATTTATAGATCAGGTGAGACGTGGTTTCAATTCTACTTTGGCGCAGGGATATTTCTCTGGGGCAGGGATATTTCTCTGGGGCAGAGATATATAACTGAGGCAGGGATATTTCATCTGCACATTGCTCTCACTGCGGCTAGAAGTTTTTTCCAGACATAAAACCGATTAACTCCAACAAATGAAAATTGTTTGCGTATTGTTTTCAGATACAAGTCAGAGTAAGGCTAAATCATCGACCATTTTCATAGCGCGTAGGTATACATGCACCACGGCGTAAAGATAGATCTGTTTGACGTAAACCGCTTGCGAAACAAATACTTGCATATTATTTATGTACATGTATTAACAGAGATGTGGACAACAACAAGCCAAACGAAAGAGAGATGCGGAAGAACCAGTTGAGAAAGAAGTTGTGGCTGTTGTTGCAGTTGCGGGAAACAGGGAGCTGGCTGAAAACGGTACGTGAATAGATACTTGTCGTCTGATATGCTACATTCATCCTCATGCCAAGGCTATGTATATGGCAGATCGAGCAAATTGCGCCAAACCATAATGAGTAATGTTCTCGCAGGATGGTTGTTCGGAAGGGGTGACGTTAGGTATTTAAGTGTTTCATATTATACAGCTATTAGGCTTTCAAAAAGGGTACGTAGCAAAGAGTAGCAATTGTCCACATAAACATGGGCTTTGTAACCTTATGTTTTAGCAATGAAATCAAACAAAATAAATAAGTAAATAGTTAAACGTATGTTTTATATAATTTTAGTGAGAAGTAAGGAAATAGTCTGAAAGTAAATACATAAATTGAAAAGTATAAAGTAAATCTAAAATTTGGTTGGCTATCTCACTGACTCAGTACAGTACAGTAACTCTGTTTGCTTTCTCATTATATTCCTTCTAGCTGCTAATCACCGGAGCTGTTCCGACTGGCCGTATGTAGTCTCACTGGCAGCAGTATCAGTGGTACTGCTTGTCACACTCGGCTTCGTCATGTGGTTTTACGCGCAGCTGCGGAAACAGCAGGGGAAGTCATCATCTTAATGTCAAAATGGGCACTGTTTGGAACAAGTGGGACCGAAAATGTCATGTTACATTAATTCGTATCATATGATGTCTCCATTTGTGAATCTGATTTTCATTTAGAAGCCCTTTCAACAGCATGCCCATGTTAAGGATTTTCTTTGTGGGGAGGGGGAGGGAATCGGGTAGTTTTCAACTGCTTCAACCAGATTAAAGTTTAGGTCTTTTGCTTTTAACGCGGGCCTATAAGCAAGGTGAAGCACTGTAAATACACCATGGCATGATATTAAGTCCTCCTCTCACAAAAACTAGTCTTGACTCAAGTCATACAATCTAAAGCAACGTACAGCTGTATCATCTGTTCTTAAATATGTTTTCAGCTATGTTTTTACAGGTATTTATCCATTAAAATGTTGCATTATGTAAAAGTTGAAATACAAAGTCTTTAATATTGACGTCTGAACTATTTGAAACAGTCAGCAAATGTATATTCTGACAAAACTGAACGGTTACTTTTTGATTGGACTGTTGTCCGATATGAGTTATCTCCCTTACACAAACATGTCAGGAATAAAGAAATGATGTAAAAATTAAATTTAATTTCTGAAATACACCTTTCCTAATTCATCTAACACTGTGTTCTGTTTAATTGGATTGGATCCCATAAGTATTGTTTCCTATTTAGGTCTAATATCTGAAGTCTATTGTGCATTTCTGGGCTCACGGTGAGATATCACAGGCGGATTCGTAGCTTGTGATATACATATGGAATGGAAGCGGACTGTGATTAATATGGGAGTTTCGAGGAGTTTCTAAAGTTGAAAAAAATGTCCTTGGCTGTCAAGAAATTTGTCAAAAATGTTCGCCAGTTTTACTTATGCTCAATATAATTGATGAGCAAACCAGTTTTGCCTGGCGAGAGCCCCAAAGATAATTACCTTTAGCTGATGTGTATTTATAGACAGGAAGACGATATATTCTACAGTACAGCTACACTCGAAGCGTTTACATATATTGGAGATGTATTGTTTTATTGGGTGAAATATCGGAAGTTTAATACCGTAGCAAAGGAGTCAACTTTTTTATAACAAATAAATTTCTGAGAAAAGAATGTTTTATTCCCTCACTTGCAGGTTTTGAACATACGAAAGTGAAACTGTTCAATTGTGACCAGTACAAGTGCACTGTGTAACATCAACGGGTTACACCATTTTCCCCACAGCATGTACCGATTTTTTTTATTTTGTTTTTACTTTTCATTCAGACTGAGACTAAAGAATTTTTTTTAACTTTGGAAAACTACATTGGCCGCTGAGCTTGACTGAAACTTTAAATATAAAATATGACTTAATGCAAGTATTATCTGATACAGTTATCGAACAACTGTGTCCAATAGTCTCGCCTTGTTCTAGAGGCACAAATGACCTCTCTTTCATTGAGGAACTTCCTATGTGCGCATTCGTTCAGCTGCTCCGTTTCTCCCCGCCTACACTAAATAACTGTTTCCAGACCTCTATGTCACAGTAAATCTGGCGTTGTTTGCCTTTAACGATGAAAGAGTTCGAATTCGAAATTCTCCTATTAAACCTGAACAAAAGTCGCCATTGTGCTCGACAGGATACTACGTTGTACAGTATGCTGGACGGATCGCTGTTACTACATTGTTTCAGTATACTGACTGGCCCACAGCCACAACCTTTGCTCAGTGCTTTGGCCAGTCAGCTGTCACTACATTCTTCAGTACACTGGCCGGTCAGCTGTTACTACTTCGTTTCTAAAGTTACTAAAGTGTTAAGATCAATTAACCCTTTCTGCAGGACGCCATGCTGACAACGAGGGGCCGACAGAATTGTTACAAGCAGGAGTGATACAAGGAGGCATGGTGGTCATGTGGTCGAATTAGTAATGAATGCAACCTTGAAAACCAAAATAGAACTACAAAATAAAACACTGTTTAGATCCTATAATTCTAAAAAAAAAAAAAAACAGCAAAGGACGAGAAGACAAACACAACTCGTGATAAACCCCATTCTGCCCCAAAACAATATAAAAACATGTACATTGAAATGCTGCAGGTGGCGAATTCGGGAGGTCTATATATTATTTACAACTGTATAGTCTTTACCCTAGCCTCTAGTCAGTCGACGAAAAAGCAAAAGAAAAGATATATTTGTTAAGTGGCATTTCTATGCTCACTGGAACAAACAGGGACTCATTAATCTAAGAAGTCTCCGGCCTCCGGCTATGCGACATATAGTTCAGGTTAACAGCTCTGTCATCTGCATGTCGGCCATAGAAACACACGGACAGGCAGCAGATTGTAATATAAAATCATTTCTACTTCTCACTTTTTTCTAAGTCCACCTTGAGAATCATTATTCTGGAGAGATACTGTACAACGAACACGACATACAGAATAAAACCGCATTTCAGATGCTCGCATTTGTGATGCCTATCGGTTATAATTTACCACAGAAAAGCATTTTATGTGCGCAGGAGTTAATGAACATGCCTGAAATCCAGACTACTGGAAAGATGAAAGTTTGTTGAGCCGCTTAATAGTTTGAGAGTAAAACGCACACCTCGGATTACTCCGAGGATCTCCCTAACAAAGAGAGGTACAAAGAATTTACCTTTTAATATTACAGTTTTTTTGACAAATCAAGCGATTCCGACTACAATGTGTTGCGCTTAAAATGGGTAGGCATTCTGGTTAGCCAGGAGCCACTTGTACAAAAAGTGTCGCAAGTGTGTTGATTTTAAATCACTGAAATTGCCATCGCACTTACTATTAATCGATAACGTACTGAACAAATGGAGAGTAACATATGATCGTTGTCAGTTGCAATCAGTAATTACCATCGAGTCGAACCTGTTGTATACATTTACAACCGTTCCATAATCAACGTTCAGTACATGTATAAATACTTGCCTTAGCCGGATTGCTAGTTAGTAACGGTGTGCTATTTAAAATGGTACGATCATTTTTTTTTCAGTCCTTGTGGTTAGCGGCTGAATCGTTATAATGTAGAACTAAACTAATGGCAAAACAGAATACAGATTCTTACATTCTCAAATTTGCCGTGAGCTTGCGATGGTCGCTCTGAAATAGTACATTCACCCTGCAATTCATCTCTGATTGTTTTACAATCAATCTTAAAGTCAGTTGTAGAGTTTACAGCCGATTGTAGCTACAGCCTCTCTATGCAAGCGGGCTCAGATGTTTACTTAAAGAGCTAAAGCGCTGATACCATCCTAACCTTGACCAATAAGGTCCCGTGTTCAAATCCAGGCATGGCGCTTTCGGCTGCAGTTTTAAGTCAACGGGTTTGTTAAGTACCCGGTAAAGGTCAACGATTCACTCCTGGCACTCCAGTAGTCAGATAAGTTAACATTTCTACTCCTTGGCTATGGACAATAGTCTAATAAACAGTCATAGAATAATCGTATTTCAGGCCTATATTAGAGGACCTGAGTGGCGACGTGGTTAATGTGGTAGCACAGCACAATGACCTATGACGCTCTCTCCAGCTCATGTTCGCTTCCTCTCTGGCCGTACGTGGGAAGGTCTGCAAGGAACCTGCGGATGGTCGTGGTTTTCCCCAGGCTCTGCCTCCTACCATTTCCTCCTACCATAATGTTGGCCGCCGTCGTATAAGTGAAATATCCTTGAGTACAGGGTAAAACACCAATGAAATAAATAAATACATACATGACGCTCTCATCAATGCAATCGCTGTGAGTTCAAGTCAAGCTCATGCTGACTTCTTCTTTCCTCATGTATGGAAAGGTGTGACAGTAACATTCGGATGGTCGTGGGTTTCCCCCGGCTCAGTCCGGTTTCCTCCCATCATAATGCTGGCCGCCGTCGTACAGGTAAGGTACATTTTAACATGCACGAAACACTAATTAGTTAAATATATAAATAAATAAAGAGTACATCAGTGGAATTAGTGATGATATCGCTGCCGTTCAAAGTCAGGGGGCATGACCTGGATACCGTCCACGCCACCTGTCGCGTCAAATACCTGAACATCAGGTCATTTTCTGTCATTGTATGCGACACCACATATCGATTCGAACACACGACCACAATGGAGGGCACCGACAGACATTTCGCAGCTGGTTTTCACTCAAAAGACACAAGTACTTAACCTTTGTTTATTTGACACATAAACGCTAATAAATGATCATTTGAAACCCCGATAGCTTAACTTTACAAGTGCATCTCTTGTACAGGAAACAATGCAAAGTTCCAAGGGGTCGTTCGACTTACAAAGCAGATTAAACGTCGCTGTACCGAAGCAACCCCCTGTTAACAAACCGACGACTGACACATTCATTGGTTAGAACTATATTATTAGAAGTTATATTAATGTGATATAAGCTTCAAATGTGTAGTTGTGCATTCAACACTTACAAGGGATAATTACCTGCAAAAGGTGATCTTTTGTATCCTTATTATTCGATTTATGATTAGAACTATATTCGAGTATTTTTCATTTATACGATGATGATAATTTTTTATATATACTATTAACTGTTTTCATTTAGAACTATTATATACTTATTATTGTTATTTTAAAGGTTTCGTTAATTTTATATTTTAATCTGTTTAATATTTTATCTTTTCCCGCCTTGTTATTTGTGCCACTAATATACTGAAACATTTTTTTCATGGCGGTATTATGCTGGTTACTGAGTTTGCACTTAATCACCTATCGTTATACTTTTTTCTGTGTTTCCTACTATCAAGAATATAACGTGTTAAATTCAACAGGAAGTTTGTTGTCTCACTTATGCTAGAAAATGCTCTTTTATTGCAGCAGATTATACTCTAATTAATCTGCTTTAATAGCAGAATGCATTACTAAGAATTATTGATTTGATGGGTGTTTTATGTACTCAAGAAAAGCATCACTCAGACAACAAACTTGCAATTAAAATTAAAAGATTGTATGTGTATGCAAGTGTGAAATACAAGCGTGCTGTGAACATGGACGTGAGTATTGTTGTCTTTTTGTCTGTTCCCGTTATACTCTTAAGTGAAGCTTCGCCTACATAAACTTGTAGATATCCTTCTTTTTCAGGACTTTTGGTAAAGCTTACCTGGGTACGTACGTTTACGGAGACTATTCATATAAAGTAAAGCTCTTTTAAAAGGCGTAATACACAAGCACCCGGCAGGGCTAAAAGGTGTTTGTTATGTAAGATAAACAGGTTTATCAGTCAGCAAATCACAGTTTCCTTCCATTAAAATATCACAAGATTGCATGTTTAGCGTTTGCAAAGTGTGTCTCTATAAATCGATCAAATCGATAAATAGATTATTGATACCTTTTCTGCATTTGATTCAGATTTAAAACATTTACAGAAGAGTGAATTGTTTGTTTTTTGCTCCTTATTTATTTAAATGTGTTTTACATGACGGCGAGCAGCATTATAGACGTAGGAAAGCAAGTAGTGATCAGGGAACAAAACCCACGAATATACGCAGGCTGCTGACTGTCCTTCCCACATATTGAAATACTTGTAGCCTCTCTGTGGCTATTGTTCATAAAATTGCTCATGTTTTTATCCTGTGTCTGTCTGATCCACACGTGAACTCTTGTTTACGCCGTACTCAAGGATATTTCACTCATACGACAACGGCCAGCATTATGGTGGGTGGAAACTGGGCAGAGCCCGGGGGAAAGCCACGACCATCCACAGGTTGCTGCAAGACCTTAACGCGTACGGTCAGATAGGTAGACAGCATGAGGAGGATTTGAACTCACTTTACTTCAAATTTCTGGTATAGTTTCAGCATTGTAACTGGACGAGATGTGGACTTTACAATTCGCCATATTGACAGTCTTTATTAAGGTGAGTTTTTAAAGTGCCCACGATTGGAATGTTGTGCACCTTCCCGATCATAAACAGAAGTTACAGAATGTGTAAATACTTGGTCAAACAAGTGTTAAAAGGTTAATGAAAAAGGCAGAGAGACAATGGTTTTAAGGCAAATGAAGACACATTAAAAACCATTTTGAGGCACATTTTCTCCCTCTTAATAGCCCCTCCATTCCATGCATATTTTCCGCCAAGAGTCGGAAATATTCCGGAATGACGTCATCGGTGAACATGTTGGGAACAAAAGGTCAGCGTAACGCATTCAGGTGCAGGCAGACTTGTTTTGGCTGAAGTACCTTGGAAAAAGATACTCCTCATCTCTGGGCAATGGGATTTACCTGTACCATTCCTGTACCAGGGAATCATATTCGCTAAAGATAATGACCTCTTACAACTTTCAGAATTCAGGAAATAAAGGTGTAAAACTACGATTATGGTTTAATAAGGAAAATCAAAAAAATTTATGTAAATGGGGGTATATTTTATGTCTTTAACAAGGTATCGTTTAAATGAGGTCAATAATGAACTACTGCGAACGCCTCGCCCGCTTAGATACTTATCCGGAGTCTCTCTTCTTAGATTGCTGGCTACTTTGTTTCAGCACTAACGAATGGACCGTTTGGAAAACTCTAGTTTTAAGCTATTTTTGTGCCCTAAAAAGAAAGCTGAGAAGTTTTTCCTGTGCTTTTATATGTTAGAAACATCCCAAATTCAACAGCCTTTTCAAGCATTCTCTAAACCTTTGTAACTTGTCTCCATGACAAAGGTGAAAAAGAGTTCATTCTAAAATCCTACTTAAATAAAATTATTTATATATTGATTTGATTAGTGCTTTACGCCTTACTCAAGAATATTTCACTTATACTACGGCGGCCAGCATTAGGATGGGAGGAAACCGGGCGGAGCCCGGGGAAAACCCACGACCATCCGCAGGTTTGCTGGAAGACCTTCCCACGTTCACTTAAACAAAAAACCAGCTTACCCACATGCTGGTATTTGTATATCAAATGCACCCAAGCATCCATCGGTTTTCAAGCCTCGTTAGGGTTGACGGGTGGTATGCAAATAGCGGGCTTAGATTACAGTAAATTCCCCATGCGTTAAATTATTATGTTAATTGGTTGAACACTGATTTCTTTCTTTTTTTCCAGACTGCTTTTGCAGTTCAATCCGGTAAGTAGACATTTTTTGCTTCATTGCCCACAATCATCTATTTTATTTAAAACTTGTTTTTTTGACATTTACGGCCATTCTCGGGAATATTTTTTATGTGAGAATTTCCAGTTTTTTTAAGGTGTATAACATGGCGCGGTAACTGGAGCAGTAATGCCCTCCGGAAGATCTCTGCTAAACACCACATGAGCGTTAAATAGCCCATTTTTGACCTCAAAAGTCCGCATCCACTAATCATATCGAATTTTCTTCATTTACACAGAGCAGTCTCAAGTATTGCCTTTTGGTTAAAAAACCAGACTAGTTTTTACATTACTGACAGTGTTAGAATGATCCAGCAGGTGTTCTATATGTGAAATTTACGAACTTTATTAAGTGGTATAACACAGACGAGGGTAACATTTGTAACAGGTAATTATTAGGGCTATTCCAAAATAATAGCAAAAATTCGAATAGATTTGCACTGATCGATGTTTTCCAAGAATTTCCAGTACAACCTCTTTACTGAAAGCAAAACAATTTTCAAAACTAAATCAATTAGTAAGCCGTATCTCTAGGATCAAGCCGTTCTTCCGGTAGCGATATGCCATTTCTCTTTGAATCAAGTTTGTTTCTGTGCAGTGAATTGTCAACGATTTCATTTGGTTTTTGTTTTGTTGTGTTCTTTTTTTTGGAACGGGGTGCGATGGTTTTAAGTTTTGACGACAAAAAAAAAAATAATAAAACGCTCTCAGTTTTCATCATGGGAATTTGAACCTTTTCCATTGTATTTGTATACACATAGCATGATAAGAAATGAACTTGGCTAAACTGATAACAGATATTGGCAATCATTGCACATGCTTATTTGGTGTGCTGGGCATAGTCGCGACAGAAAGAATACAGATACAAGCATGTGCAAGAAGACCCATGCATTTTTTTTTTTCAATTATATCATCACGACCTGAGAGACAACGCTTTTTGTCTGGTCATTTGGAAACACATTTCACAGTACAGTGCTGTTAATGTTTGCTATCAGATAGTACAGGACGTATACGTAACCCTCACACTACGATTCTATCAAAGGTTTACGTCCACATATTTGAACAACTCATTGAATAAATAAGAATCCAATGTATCCAGACGTTCCTGATTCAATGTTACGTCAGAGTAACTATATGCCGTATTAAGGAATAATTCTTGAATTCCGGATTAAGTAATGGGGTTGCTGCGTGGAACGTTCACACAACTACCATGTCGACGTAATACATACAGTGCCAGTCGCCATGGAAGTTATAACTACCACGGCAAAGTTATACCTACAGGACTGGTCGCCATGGAAGTTATAACTACCACGGCAAAGTTATACCTACAGGACTCATCGCCATGGAAGTTATAACTACCACGGCAACGTAATACCTACAGGACTGGTCGCCATGGAAGTTATAACTACCACGGCAACGTAATACCTACAGGACTGGTCGCCATGGAAGTTATAACTACCACGGCAACGTAATACCTACAGGACTGGTGGCCATGGAAGTTATAACTACCACGGCAAAGTTATACCTACAGGACTGATCGCCATGGAAGTTATAACTACCACAGCAACGTAATACCTACAGGACTGGTCGCCATGGAAGTTATAACTACCACAGCAACGTAATACCTACAGGAATGGTCGCCATGGAAGTTATAACTACCACGGCAACGTAATACCTACAGGACTGGTGGCCATGGAAGTTATATTCATGTAACGTTACATGGGCTTTATGAAACGTGTACCTCGAATTTGTTTCGTCATAGGGCAGTACGGCTGTCGGTCGGATGGGTCGTACCATATCGAATTTGTCTTGATGCCCGGTGGAGAGACAATCAAAAGCGTATTCGGTGGTGTACCGGGCAACACCAACTGTCAGGCTACTCAAGGACAAGATGGTTTCTTCAGACTGACCATTCCTATAGAAGACCCAAACAGTTCATTACAGACCGACTGCGGAGTCATAAACCAAGTGGGTGCTATATAAGTGCATGGGTTTTAACAAAAAACCTCTATCCCTCCTTACTATGCAACGGTTCAAATGTTCTCCAAAACATAGGCATCACCGAGAATATTACACTCATTTTAATATATTTAAAAAATATTCTCAAAAGCGGCTTTTTCTATACCACGCATTAATAGCTGAGAATTTGAAATAATGTGCGCAAAACAAAAAGTGTTTTTAAAGTTTTAAATCCACGTAATTAAAGATAAAGCTACTACTCACTGCATATCACACAACGCGAGGAAGTACGAAATGTTAAGAGACTACGGACAAATCAAACCACAAACGTGCCACATAAATCAGCATATCATTTTCTGAATTTGAAGGATACCGACTTCAGACTTATCGACTGACACAGACACAGGGCGGACTTGCCTACCTCTCATGCCAAACAGCAATGATTACTTACATCTCTTTAAGTTTCAAACTTTCCTTGCGCATTATACACTTAGCATTGGACTCCAGAAAGCAATATACTCGTGAGCATTAGCAAAGTTATGTCAATTCAAATTTATAATATTTAACTCCTGGATCCATTAGATACGTACCACATTGAAATTTCAAATGGGGATTTAAATCACGCATCTATTTTTTGCTATAATCACTAGGAGCCTTGCAACAGGGGATAAATACGTGTATATAGGTATTACCATTGTGTACCCTGCTAACCGGCATATGCGGTTTTCCAGCCCAAGTCATGCCCAAGACTTTAACATCGTCAATCGTGTTACATGTATTACCCCCCTTGGCACTGAGCATAGGAGGATTAAGCCAAACACTGGTACAATGTATGAGGTTAGACTAATGTGACAGGGCGGGGTGACGTTTAAGGCGTCTTTGGAATGGCGCTTTGATCAGGCAGCACTAGAAATATTTTGGCAAATATTGTATATATAATGTATAATATGGACCCGGTCTTCTAGAAGGAGGCGTCGTCGTGATATGACCGAAAAAATGTCATTAAACCCCAAACGCAACCTACGGATGGTCGTGAGTCTCCCCTGGGCTCTGCCCAGTTTCGTCCGACCATAATGCTGGCCGCTGTCGTGTAAATGAAATATTGTTGAGTACGGCG